>NC_143195.1:31377500-31681666 GCF_051530095.1 Phoenix dactylifera
ACTCACATCAGGATAAAAAAAAGAAGAAAAGACAAACGAGAGAGAGAGAGAGAGAGAGGGGTCCCAACTCTCAAGAAGGTCCGGCTTTGCAAGCGGTGCCGCCCTGGAGGACGCTGGTGGGTGAGAAGCCAAGCCTGGGAGGCGACACGTTGTTGCTGCCGCCGCTGCTGCTGCTGCTGGAGTTGGTGGTGGGCATCAAATGGAGCCCACCGCCAGATGGGATGGCAATGGAGAGATAGGTGGTGGTGGTGGTGGTGGTGTTGCTACCATTGTTGTTGGCTTCGACTTGCAATGTGGTGGCGGCCGGAGTGGCAGTGGCCGTCGAGGCGGCGGCGGCTGCTCCAGCTCCTGCTTCCACAGGCTTTCTTGAACGGTTGCGGCCGCGGTGCATGTGGCGCTCGCAGTATTTCTGGTCGGGGACGACATCCCGGGAGCACCGCCACTTCTTGCCGTCGGTTCTTCGGCACCGCCCGGGCTCCGGCTCCATGCTATTCCTGTAGTCTAAGCACAAGCTCCCGTACCCCATGACTGTTGTTAAACCAACCCAGGAGAGTCAAACCCCAAGGACTCTAAATTTTTTAACACTTGAACGCGAAGAAAAAAGCAGTTCTCTTATGTTCAAACTTCAAAAGCAAGTAGTTTATGCGCAAAGAGTATAACAGACTCTAAAAACCATATAAAACCCCAAGGACTTGATTAAAACAGTTGGATGTTCGAAATAAAAGTGTAGAACACAAGAACTGAGTTGCTGGGCACAATTGTAATGATTAATCATATGTAAAGAAAGACAGCAACGAAGATAATATTTTTTTGGTAAGAAAATAAACTTCAAACTGGTGTTCTCTTTTTTCTCTTTAATGGTCACCCCATCAGCATAATTGAGAAAATGAAAAGAGCTACATACGAAGGAAAATGACGGATCAATGATCCTAGTCCTGTGCTTTTTATTCCAAGAAAGATGTTCCACGAGGAGCTAGGAGCTCAACATTAAAAACCTCAAAACAAGGACCACCACAGAATCAAATGATGCACGACATGAACCCAATCAAACTAAATAAGCCAACAGTAAAAAGGATAGAAAAAAAAAAGGTTTGAGAGAGAGAGAGGAAAGAAGGAGTGCATACACGAGGGGCAGTGGTGCGGGCCGTAGGAGGAGGCAGCGACGCTCTTCCAGATGGGGAGGACGAGGTGGAGCGGGACGGGGACGCCCGCGACCATGTATTTGTAGATGAGCGCCTGGTGCTCCAGCTCTTGCAGCTGCATAAATGTGAAAGCCGGCCTGCTGTAACCACCTCCCAGCCCCAGTCTCAGCCCCAACCCCAGTGGCGATGGAGCCGCCATCGTCACCGCCCCTACAAAAAAACTTATAATCCCATCATCAACTCAACCCAACAGCAACAAAAAAGAGAGGGAGATAATATAGATATAGCAAAGAGAGTGGAGTAATATTCAAAAGGGAGCAAAGTACTACCCGAGGCATCTGATGAAAGGCGAGGGATTTTGGAGAGCGGTGGGAGTAGGCTCCGCCGCTGCCGCTGCTGCTGCTCTTCTTGGGGTGGTGCTGGTGGTGGGTTCTGTTCCTCGGCCATCCTCTGGACATCCACACGCGTTGAAAAGGATGGTTTTAAGTCGACAAGGCAGCCCCAACTGGTTCGCTCAGATCGGAGAGCGGAGAGAACGCTTCTTTCTTCTCTTCTCTGCTCTTCTCCCAAGTCCGAAGGCAAGAACACTTTTTCCCGGCCCAAAACCAAACTGGTGTTGGTGACAGGACCCGAGAGAGGGTCGTCTGAGATTTACGGGATAGATTGTTGTCAGTAAGGCAGCAGGGAGTAGGGACTCAGGGAACTAATTAAGGGTGAGGGCTGAGGAGAGGTTTATATAACGCCGTTATTTAAGTGGAACGTTTTTCTTGCCCTAGGACTATCAACAATGTGTTACTGCAGCCAGAACAGTCTGTTAGAAGGAATTATTATTATTCTTATTATTATTTTTGGAAATACTGCTGAGGTAACTAGAACGTAAACGCGGTTTTACCTCACGGATCACGAGACATAGGATGCGATACTTGTGTCCTCTTGGCCTTACATATCAGCTACAGGATGGCCTAGTCACGGACACAGCCAGGTAAACCACACCGCCTTGCAGTGCCAGGGTCTCCTGACAACGGAAGTCCCTGTCCTATCCGGGTGGTGAACTTTGTGATTCATGTTTTATTCCTTATATCCAGGATATTAGAATGCAAATATAACGTTATTTACACTTGTCCAATATCATCATATAAGCAAACTAGACCATGCACACGATTAAAATATGTGCACTGTCATTTGCTGAAACAACCCAGTTTCTAAGACCAGCATTAGTCACAATTTTTTTTCACTAATCACAGACCTAACTAACTGTAAAAATATCTCAAGGTAGACTGTAGAGCCCCATCTAGAAGGGACCAAGCTTAATAAGATTGCTAAGTCTAACTTGGCTGCGTTTTAAACAATATTTTTACTAGCCGTTGCATAACGGCAAGAATGTGGTTCATTAATTGAAACGACTACCGTGACAACGGCGGTAAGGATCCAAATGGGAGTGGGGCGCGCGGGGTGCGGTGGGGCGAGCCATGTGTGTACGGTGGAGCCGCGAAAGTCGTCTGACATGTGTCAGCCTTTCTCTCTCTATCGCCTCCACCGTCTGTCGTCGCGCTGCCGCTGTTGGTGCTGCCAAAAGATTTCCGTATTCTATTAGGATTGCACATCCGGGGCTCCCTCCTTGACCTGAGAGCCCAAAGCTGAGGTCCTTCATACTTCTCCTGCTTCTTCACATCATTTTAACTAACCTACTCCTGCACGATTCCAATGTATTAATCACATAGCATATCGATCAACCGTTAACCCAGTCCTGCTACTGCGGATGGCGGAACAGGTTAACAAAGTAGATCTCCTGAAGCAATTAGTGGAATAACGACTCCCCCCACGAAAAAAAAAGGGGAGGGGAGAGGTACGCATATCCTCCTTCTATTCCAATGTTCCCCGCGGCACGCCCCGGAAAAGACACCCACATGGTACCACATCCACGTCAGCCCCGTGTGAACCCACGTAGGTGGGCCCGGGTGAGGTGGGGTCCAGCTACATGGACGCTCGATCACGTGAACGGACCCACGGCAGCCCACGGGCCACAGCTGGAGGGATGGTGGTGAGCGGTTGGCGAAGGCAAAGAAAAAAAGAAAAAAAAAAAAGGAAGAACCCGCGTGGGGCCCACTTTCTGACACCTGCCAGCTGCCACGCATGGTCATAATAGCACTCGTGGTAAAAAAATAAAGCTACATGCCATCACCCACACCGGGCTTGGACGATTTCTATCTTTGCAATCGTACGCATAAAAACTTCTATGCAGAAGAACGATCTATGGTCGGTGATGCTTCATTAACACAACTAATGGCGGATCATCGTAAGGCGTATAGAATTTTTTATCCGCGAGATGAGGTTATACGTAGAGTCAGGTGAGTTTCGTAGTAGATTCAAACGAGAGACCGTATACGTAGTAAGTAAATGAGCTGACCGAGTCAACGTGTATTTATTTATTCTTGTGATCACGTGGCAAGTGGGGAGTTATCGAAGAGTGGGCCCTCTTTCTTCTGGGTTCTGCAGTTTTTTTTATTTTTATTTTTTTATGGTTTTTAATTAAGTCTTTCGTCTTCCATCGTGGGAATTGGGATCCAAGGTTTTCGCGACGAGAAGCCCCTGGCTTAAACCGTTATCAGCCGTCTTACTCTTATAATAACTTTGTCGTTACGAGTCCGTATTTTTGTATTATAATAACTTTGCTATTAATAATCCATTTATGGCAGCAGCAACTTTCATGATATAAATAAAACAAGGATTAGATTGTATGTCAAATCTTTTAACTTTCTAATTAAAAAAGATTAACATTATAAAATCAACGATAGGTTATATAAATTGTAGAATGTAGATCCTAATGCTGAAGATCTTAATTGCAACTTATTTAAATGAGTATAAATGAATGATATAGATTGGACTAGTATAATAAAGCACATGATAGTGTTCATAAATTAAAAAAACCACTTTATTAATCATGATCTACCTGTGTTAAGATATTGATACATTTAAATTTATTAGATTTCAATGCTATAGATTCTAGTAAGATATAATATCATAACAAGGCCACTTAGTTTTAATCTACTTGGTTTTTTATTAGAGAATCAAATACATAAATTTTTAATTTAAGTTATTCTTTAGAGTATATATTATCTTTCAAAATTTATGCTTACAATTTGAATGATCTATTATTGATTTTCAATCATTAAATATTTTCTTTCAAATGCTTGAGATAAAGCATGCAGTCCGACTCATAAAATAAAGAGATTCTTGAACCAAAAAAAGTTGAACTAAGAGCCAAACTTCAAAGCCTCACTCTAAAAAACAAAATATTATGACAGAGGATATCTATTACAATACCACTTTCTGATCATGAATGAATGAAAATGAGATTTGTTATGTTAACATGTACAAGTGTCCTACAACATTAACATGAAAAAAATATCATAAAAAGAGTGTCCCCTGCTGCATCAACTGCGACATGGCTCTTTTATGGATCATCACTATTTGATCGCATGCGTTCATAACATCGTGCAAGGAATTCGATGGCTTGATACACTACCTGTTCTCAATGGATTATGACAAACCCATATTTCCCTTCGAATCCCTCCTCTACCAATTCAAATAAAATTAGAGACCATCACTTTGCCATTATATGAATCCATTCGGCATATTTACAATTAAAATATGTGGCAGGTACTTCTAGTTCACAGATCTTCTTTACCATGCTTAGATTCCATCAGGCAGTTGAATCTTCTTTTACCTATGCATTAAAGAATTTACTTGGATCCATGAGGAAAGCCACAATTTCTGGTGTCTGAATGCAGAGATCGAGAATTGGATAATAAAGGCTTCAGCTGAATGAGATATAATTAGTGCAAGGAACTGATATCAGAGTGCTCTGTTGTATGCTTCAACAAGCATTGTAGCTTTATCCTGAAAACATGAGGAAGAAACAAGGCAAGTTTGGAAATGAATCGCTGTTAGGCAAATACATAATTTGTTCAGTATCTTGCAGTGACAACCAAGTTTTTCAAAACCTGTTCCTGAAAGGAGAATATAAAGTTCTATATGTCAATACTTACAAAAGCTCAATTCGCAGCACACAACCTATTAGGCAGCATCAAATCTAAAAGAAGCATGTAAATATGAATACTATGGATAATAATCAAATGCATGAAGTGATTGTTATTATCCATTTCCTACCAGACCATTTAAAAAAGTTCCATAGGAAGGTAATGCAAACAACCAAGTTTTGGTTTTAGATCAGTAACTTGATAGTTTACCGGCCACAAAATAATATAACAAGTGAACGCACCTCATTCTACAAAGTTGCTTTCTGCAGGAAACCAGTGCATGAGAATGCCACGGTGCATCACAGCAGGGATTAATTTGAACATGAGAGAAGTGGTTACCTACGGCAAATGGAAGACAGTAAATAAATATAAACCTTGAAAACAAAAGGCTTTGATCAGATAGGGGAATTGATGTCGGAAAAAAGCTTATCAAACTAAGAGCTGTCGTTCCCAGAAGTATGAAGACTCTGATAAGTACGCTACCAGTCTGAAAGACCTAACAGGGACTATATAGAAAACGTGCATAAGAGGAGAATGCAAGAGCTTAAACAAATGAGAAACTACCAAAGCAAGACTAATATCAAAGTGACCAGGGAGGGATTGTGCATAAATCTTATAATAAGACCACATAGAACCTTTGGTTTTTTTTTTTTTTTTGGTAGATTCATCATACAATGCATTTACAAATACACCCAATAAATCAGAAAACACAAGCTCATAGAACCCTTCTTCATAAACAAAACTGATAATTACAGCAGCTCAAATATGTTATCCGTCAAGCACATGATATTTCAAACATGTATTGCAATGTTGAGATGACAAATCTAGGGGGCTCAAAACCAGACAAGGACTAGAGCTATATTTGGAGGTTTGTAATTTCAAAATCATGATTTTGTTCTTTTCCATGATAATAAATTTTAATTTTTAAATCTTGTTTTTTTTATTTTTGTTGGGTATAATCTTGACATGTTCTAAAAGGCTGTTAGTTTTAAATAAATAAAAGATCCAAAAATAGAACTATCAGATGATAATGACAGAAGAAACATGAACTAAAAATTTATACTGAAAATAGAAAATTTCAACTTTGTAATTTTTTGGGCGTTCTTGCATGATCTCATTAAACAACTTAAACTCCCAATATCAGAAAATCAGGACTTAATTTCAAAAAACATGCAGATCATGGAATTACGTGATTTCGTTGTCCAAACATACCCTACATAACCATATAAATATAGGCCTTTAGGACAGATTTTCATCAGCAATAGTTACTTAAATATTTTGCTGCCAAGTCCACCTTTTGCATATTAAGGATGTCTAGGTACAGCATTACAAAATTCTGTTGATGAATGTTAAGGATTAGTTTCAAAATAAATAAAATATTATATTTGCACTTCACTACCTAACTATCTATTATTAAAAAAAAATATAGTACTGTATCAAAAAAAAAATATAGCAGTAAATCGCACAAAAAGAATAATCTAGTATCTCGCAGATGCATAATCATTTGAGGGTGAGAGAAGTTACCTCCACGAGATGAAGCTTTGAGGCACTGCTCAAGAGAACAAATGCAAAACAAAGTGAAGGGCATCATAAAAGGGATGCTTAATCATTACATGATCAACAATTATTAGTTCAATCAAATAGTGCTATCAGCAATACTCACAAGAAATGATGTTCTGGTTTTGAATCCAAAAGCCTTGATCACCATGGTTACCGCAACTGTTTTAACCATCACAACCAGTATGGCAGATGCGATCGACATGGTTCCAAAGAAAGTGCACATGTATGAGAATGCCAATGCAAGCAAGGAATAGCGCTGCAAAGAGGCTATGGATTGCTCTCACCTTGAAAGCAGGAAAGCAATAAAAATCTAATCAGTTATATTGTATCATACACCTGGCATAAGTATAATAAAATGTTCGAGCGTAAAGCAATCAATCTGCTTACCCAAATAATAAACTTGCAGTTCAAAAAATGAACTAGTACTGTAACAACCTAAGACCTCATCCAAAATGGCTAGTCGGAAGGTATTATTTGAGTTTCTTGATCCTATATAAGTACCCAAGATCTATCCAGCAAATAACCGATGTGGAACTAAACACATGTCCACACGGGTCCTCGCATACCTCCCTCGTTTAAGTCCTGACGTTCTCGTCAGGCTAAATATTCAAATCCATTCAAATTGAATCACAAATACCATGATCGGCCCGTGGCCAGCCCCAATGGACCCGTGCTATAGTGTCCCCTAGCCCACATAGGCTATGGGTCGGATTGGCTCTGATACCATTTGTAACAACCCAGGATTTCATCCAAAATGGCTAGTTGGAATGTATTATTTGGATCTTTTAATCCTGTATAAGTACCTATGATCTACCCAGCAAATAACCGATATAGGACTAAACATACGCCCGCACAGGTCCTCACAAGTATTGTCAATCAGCCCTAAATATGATCTAAAAAAAATTCACTTTAACTAAGCTCAAAATGTATAACTCAAACTCTGATAATATCATATTTATGATCAGCATGCTTCAATTATTCTTGGGTGAGTTGAATAAAGAAAATCGAGTGATGTCATAGTTGACACCTACCTTTTTCAAGAAGGCAAGTCAAAATCTACATGACTAAACAATTTCAAAGTAGACAGGAGTTAACAAATTGCATCAACGAAAAAATCCATTATAGGCCAGTATTTTCATCAGTAACATATTGTAAACTCTGAATTTCATAACAAAGATTTCTATGGCAACCCCAGAGGATGGAGTGAAGATCCCTCTTCTTCTCTCTCGCTTGATTATGATCAAGGAGCATGTGTAAATTATTGATGAATTAGAAACTCTAGTTGGGCTATACTACGGTGGTAATTAATGACATCAATATTCTGGCACCCTCTTCTCCCAAGGTTGAGGTAGTTTTATACCAAGGGGAGCTCTAGAAGTGGTACTGCTACATTTCTTTTATAGTGTCCCCAGCCTTTAGTTTATCTGCAGAAGATTATGGCATCTGTATTTAATAAGAAGGTGCATGATGAGAATATTGAAACAATTACTTCCTAGAGTCTGATTTTTCCAGTCTGTTTGGCTTTGTTTAAAAAAGTGTTTTATAGCTTTTCAAGCAAAAATGTACTTTCTCGAAAGAAAAAAAAAGAATTTTGTAATATTATCCCAGAAATGCTTCTACAAGAAAAATTCAAAAAAATACTTTTAGTCGAAGCTAGAGAACCTAGTTTCTAGCTTTTTCGCTTGCAAGAGCTTTTTGAAAAAAGAGAAGCAACACCAAACATGGCCTTTTAGTTCCATCTTTTGGCCTTTTTATGAGTTAATGAAAGAGAAGTGTGAAAATAATTTAATCGTGTCCTGAAATGTGGATGTGCTCCTATACAGCTTGCAAATAAATCAACAATGAGTGGAATGAAATAGCTCAAAAAAAGATGAACAACAAATATCATACTGTAATAAGTATAAAGAATCTTAAAGATAGATCAAATCTGAATGGTATAATTTGACATAATACACGAAGGAGAAGCTCACCTGTTCGAAAGTATCCTGTGCAGAGTCAGTGGTCGATATCTTGACTCCTGCAACGAATGACCCCAACTCAAGACCCAGGCCTAACTTATCACTGCACTGAGTGAATTTATCATGGAAAATACACCAGGAGGGAATAATCATAACAACTGCCAGGCTTTAACAAGCTCTGCATTACAAAGGTAGAAAAGAAGATATTTTGTTTTGCTTGCTCTCTGGAAATCCTTCAGCTTAATGAGTTTGTCCAACAAAACAAAGTAAAAACGACATCAATTGAAGAGGTTATGCTGCAGTTTATGCTCAAGAAGTAACTGTCTCTTAGGTTCATTGGGGTTGTGTTCATAGTAAGAAAGCTTGGAAAGCATTTAAAGCATAAACAGGATACACGACTGGAGTATTCAGTTCTGAAATCTGGAGACATTTGGGATGAAGATTGTTGCTGGAAATTGGACCCGGGGGCGGCCGCGAACCGAGGAGGAGGAGGAGCTCCGGCGAACACTGGCGGGCGGCGATCCGTCGGCGGGCGGCGTCCTCCGTCTGGGTGCCTGCAGAAAAGCCGGTGGCCAGGCTTTTCCGGCGCCGGCCCTTCGATGCCTAAGTCAGAGGAGGGGCTTAATTTTGGAGAAGAGAGAGGGACTGTATGTGAAGTCCGAAAAATCCCCTTGGGAGGAAGAAGCCTCCAGCCCCCTTTTTAGAGGGAGAAGCTCCCCTTTTATAGGGAGAGTGGCAGAGTTACCTGTGATGTGACTGGGCGAATTAATGGGTTACCGTCACGATTGGACGTGGGCGTGGAAGTAATGAGTTGCCGTGGATGGCCCGTTCCCATCATGGGAGATGGCGTGCGGCCAGAGTTTGCTTGAGGCGCGCAGTGCAGTACATTGAGGCGTTGACAGTCGTAGCAGAGTATGGTTCCTAATTAATATGTCGTGGCGTGGCCGGCAAGTAAAACATGGTGCGGTAAGGCTGCTGCAGGGCATGGCCGCAACATATAGACGACAAGGTCGGCCTTCTGAGGTCAGCTCAGCCTTTTGGTCTCGGCCTTCTGTGCTCGGCCTGCTGTGCTCGGCCTTCTGAGCTCGGCAGCCTTCTGTGCTCGGCAGCCTTCTGGTTCGGCCTTCTGTGCTCGGCAACATGGATGAGCTCGGCAGCCTTCTGAGCTCGGCTCGGCCTTCTGAGCTCGGCTCGGCCTGCTGTGCTCGGTCTTCGGAGCTCGGCCTTCTGTGCTCGGCAGCATGGATGAGCTCGGCAGCCTTCTGAGCTCGGCTTGCATGAGCTCGGCTCGGCTTTCTGAGCTCGGCCTGCATGATGAGCTCGGCCTGCATGATGAGCTTGGCAGCCTTCTGAGCTCGGCTTGCATGAGCTCGGCTCGGCTTTCTGAGCTCGGCCTGCTGTGCTCGGCTCGGCTTTCTGAGCTCGGCCTGCATGATGAGCTCGGCCTGCATGATGAGCTTGGCAGCCTTCTGAGCTCGGCTTGCATGAGCTCGGCTCGGCTTTCTGAGCTCGGCCTGCTGTGCTCGGCTCGGCTTTCTGAGCTCGGCTTGTATGATGAGCTCGGCTCGGCCTTCTGAGCTCGGCCTGCATGATGAGCTCAGGCTTGTTGTCAGATTTGGGTGCTTTAATTGTACGTGTGGGGTGGTCTATTTTTCCCCCCAACACTACCCCCCGACTTCCGAGTTCGAGCAGCTTTTTGGTTCGGGCGAAGGAAGTAGTCTAGTCGTCGATCATCCTGTAACATAGCCAAATATGTATAGAGATGTACGTGCCAAGTAGGGTGTACCTCTCATGCAGTTGGAGTTAAGTGCTCCAGGTTGACTCAGCGGCCTTCTTTGTGGCCTTGTCTGTTGGCGATCAAGCCGAAATCGAGCCGAGCTCGATAGTCGATGGAGATCGAGCCGAGCTCGATTAGTCGATGGAGATCGAGCCGAGCTCGATTAGTCGATGGAGATCGAGCCGAGCTCGATAGTCGATGGAGATCGAGCCGAGCTCGATTAGTCGATGGAGATCGAGCCGAGCTCGATTAGTCGATGGAGATCGAGCCGAGCTCGATAGTCGATGGAGATCGAGCCGAGCTCGATTAGTCGATGGAGATCGAGCCGAGCTCGATTAGTCGATGGAGATCGAGCCGAGCTCGATTAGTCGATGGAGATCGAGCCGAGCTCGATTAGTCGATGTAGCATGACGTTAATCCTTTAACTGGGGAATCCGAGCTTGGTCGGGAATCCGATCTTGGAGACATTCGGGAGATGGACTTCATTCGTTGGCGATCGTGCGCCCTTATTCGGAGCGGGGCGACGTTGGAGATAGAGATACCCGTAGGTCGTTTTTTGGATTCTCCGACCTAAAAATAGATAAAATATTGAAATTATTTGAAGCCAAAGTGGCGTCCTGTACCTTTTGGAGATATTTTGATGGCTCCTGAGCTCCAAAGTCCCTCAGGACTTGGCTCAGCACCGGCCTTCTTTGGCTCGATTTTCTGGGAGGTGTTCTGCGCTCGGGCTTCTGAGCTCGCGCTTATGAGCTCAGCAGCCTTCTGGTCTCGGCCTTCTGAGCTCGGGCTGCATGAGCTCGGCCTGGATGAGACTGCTACAGGTCGTGGCTGCAGCATGTGGATGACGAGCTCGGCCTTCTGAGCTCGGCTCGGCCTGCATGAGCTCGGCCTGGATGAGATTGCTGCAGGTCGTGGCTGCAGCATGTGGATGACGAGCTCGGCTTTCTGAGCTCGGCTCGGCCTGCATGAGCTCAGCCTGGATGAGACTGCTGCAGGTCGTGGCTGCAGCATGTGGATGACGAGCTCGGCCTTCTGAGCTTGGCTCGGCCTGCATGAGCTCGGCCTGGATGAGACTGCTGCAGGTCGTGGCTGCAGCATGTGGATGACGAGCTCGGCTTTCTGAGCTCGGCTCGGCCTGCATGAGCTTGGCCTGGATGAGCTCGGCAGCCCTCTGTGCACGGCCGGGGCTTCGGTGATGGCGACGCTCTGAAGGAGAACAACGTCACGAGCGCCGTCGTAAGGACTTACACCCATGAGGAGGGAGTACATAACTCTCCTTCTCCAGACCTCAGCTTTTATTTCTCTTTTCCTCCAACTCGTTGATGTGAGACTTGGGCTACTACTTCTCACTAGTTGCCCCCACGTACGTCGTTGTAGCGGGAGCCATGCCTGATTCGAGATGACTCGGGAGAAAGTTTCTTCCTCTGCTTAACATGAACCCGTGGAGGCGGCACAGGAGGAGCCTCCACTTGTTGCAGGCTTTGGGCTGCAATGGCTAGCGCTTGGACTTGCTGCACTAGCACGTCGAAGTGCTCGGTTTGGACTTGTGGAGCTTGATCTGCCGGAGGTCTTGGTGGTGGATTCTGGACTGAGCGCCCGGGGCTTGGAGCATGATGCCGGGAGGTATCAGAGACTCCTCTGCTCCTTAGTTTCATGGCCACAACTCGGGCCCTTCCTCTAGCGCCAACTGTTGCTGGAAATTGGACCCGGGGGCGGCCGCGAACCGAGGAGGAGGAGCTCCGGCGAACACTGGCGGGCGGCGATCCGTCGGCGAGCGGCATCCTCCGGGGGACCTGCAAGAAGCCGGCCCTTCCTCTAGCGCCAACTGTTGCTGGAAATTGGACCCGGGGGCGGCCGCGAACCGAAGAGGAGGAGCTCCGGCGAACACTGGCGGACGGCGATCCGTCGGCGAGCGGCGTCCTCCGGGGGACCTGCAAGAAGCCGGTGGCCGGGCTTTTCCGGCGCCGGCCCTCCGATGCCTAAGTCAGAGGGGGGCTTAATTTTGGAGAAGGAGAGGGGGACTGTATGTGAAGTCCGAAAAATTTTCTTGGGAGGAAGAAGCCTCCAGCCCCCTTTTTAGAGGGAGAAGCTCCCCTTTTATAGGGAGAGTGGCAGAGTTACCTGTGATGTGACTGGGCGAATTAATGGGTTACCGTCACGATTGGACGTGGGCGTGGAAGTAATGAGTTGCCGTGGATGGCCCGTTCCCATCATGGGAGATGGCGTGCAGCCAGAGTTTGCTTGAGACGCGCAGTGCAGTACATTGAGGCGTTGACAGTCGTAGCAGAGTATGGTTCCTAATTAATATGTCGTGGCGTGGCCGGCAAGTAAAACATGGTGCGGTAAGGCTGCTGCAGGGCATGGCCGCAACATATAGACGACAAGGTCGGCCTTCTGAGGTCAGCTCAGCCTTTTGTCTCGGCCTGCTGTGCTCGGCCTTCTGTGCTCGGCCTTCTGAGCTCGGCAGCCTTCTGTGCTCGGCAGCCTTCTGGTTCGGCCTTCTGTGCTCGGCAACATGGATGAGCTCGGCAGCCTTCTGAGCTCGGCTCGGCCTGCTGTGCTCGGTCTTCGAAGCTCGGCCTTCTGTGCTCGGCAGCATGGATGAGCTCGGCAGCCTTCTGAGCTCGGCTTGCATGAGCTCGGCTTGGCTTTCTGAGCTCGGCCTGCATGATTAGCTCGGCCTGCATGATGAGCTTGGCAGCCTTCTGAGCTCGGCTTGCATGAGCTCGGCTCGGCTTTCTGAGCTCGGCTTGCTGTGCTCGGCTCGGCTTTCTGAGCTCGGCTTGCTGTGCTCGGCTCGGCTTTCTGAGCTCGGCCTGCATGATGAGCTCGGCCTGCATGATGAGCTTGGCAGCCTTCTGAGCTCGGCTTGCATGAGCTCGGCTCGGTTTTCTGAGCTCAGCCTGCTGTGCTCGGCTCGGCTTTCTGAGCTCGGCTTGCATGATGAGCTCGGCTCGGCCTTCTGAGCTCGGCCTGCATGATAAGCTCAGGCTTGTTGTCAGATTTGGGTGCTTTAATTGTACGTGTGGGGTGGTCTATTTTTTCCCCCAACAAAGATTAACAAGTTATTGCCTTCTTTCTGTGTTGTGGATTTCATGTTCCTAAAGTCCTTGTGAAGATTTAGCATGATGGAGCTCCTCCTTCTTAGGGTTTAAAATCTAGGTATTCCAAGATTTGATAGATGATATAGCTTGTGGACTATCAGGTTTGTATTCTAAAACAGAAAAAGAAAAGGTTTAATTAGTTAAACAGGGGAAAAAAGGCTAAAAGTGTGACATTTGGAATAAAGTACAGGGACGTGAGACTAAAAGCACAACAAAGAATGTAATAAGATTCCAGCAAAATCCAAAACAACAAAAATAAATTATTTGGAGCGAAAATATATGCAAGTTGACAAAATATTCACCATCGAAATAGCCTAGAATCATCGCCATGGGCTTGAAGCAGTTTATAACCTCAAAAGGAAATAGCGAGGGCAGAATGAGCTAGGAGACAAGTGTTTATCCTCTATGCAACAACGAAACTGATAGCTAAATTAATACTCCATAGTCTTTTATTATTACCCTCTTCTCAAGCATGAAGCATCCGCCTTCTTCCTCTCTCTTCTCTCATGAGTCTCAATCAACTGAACTCACCTAATCCATCGAACATGAAAGGGTTGGCTTGAGAACTGAACCATTGATATGAAATACTTGATTGAACTGACAATAACTTGATTGGTGTTTTATGTTTTGATTGGCCTCTAGTGCTAACTGTTAAAGGTGCAAGTAGGTTTGAAAAGCCATATGCGATGTGAAGCCGTTTGCATGTATTGGAGTAAAGTTACAGAGAATGAAAATACTCTGGAAGTAGGAAGGTTCTCCAGGAGATAACTTCAGGAAAAATTTACTCAAGCATTCATGTTAGTACAGTAATTTTATATTGTTTATCGTGTTGACTGAAACTCTACACAATGAACATCTGACAAATTAATTCTATACAAGTTGCCCCAAATCAGCATGCTTCAGACAAGCTGAATTATTCTAAGGCTCAGATTGATTCAGGAAGCTTTGGTGAATTACTTTAGTGGCAAGACAAGAGTTCATGAGAATTTTTCACATTGATTTACTTCGCCATTAATTCACTTCACAACAACTTATTTAATTCTCCTTGTTTCTCAGTGTTTGCGGTCAAACAGAGATTAGAACCTATTAAGTCAAAGCAATTTTATTCACATTGTCAAGGTGCCATCAAGTCAATGAGAGGACCACTAAGAGGTTTTAATGTTATGCACCAACGATCATCCATAGGTCTGGTTTAATGCTCAACAAGAACATAGTAACAGATGCATACAATTTGCCGCATGATATTCAAAAGCCACAGAGGCTAAAAGATAGGGCTCATTTGTCTGCAAAATTAGTGCAATATTAACTTTAGATAGAGTTGTCAAGCTGAATTGAAGAAGCTCAGAGGACAGAAGGACATGTATAAGCAATAAAACATAAAAGTGAAGAAAATATCAAAACTAGGAATCCTTGACAATGGATCTGGTTGCTGAGCAATGCAAACAACAGTCAGAAGTTGAATGGGGATTAAAGAACCATTGCATCTTTTCTTAGATTTAACAGGATGAAAAAAAATTGAAGGATCTGTTATGTTGCTAAACAAGCCAAACAACTGGCAGCAGTTGAATAGATATCAAAGAATCTCTATTGCACCATCTTATGTTCCTTATTAGAGGTCAGAGATCCTTATGTATGGCATATACTTTGGTGGACTTCAATTTGATCCTATGTACCCTTCGGCGGGAGGAGAGCGAGGGGATTTAGAGATTTGAGGGAAGCATTGCGAAGAGAGGAGGAAGGGAGAGAGGAGAGGCGGGCGCTAGTTGGATATGGATTCAAGGGTGGGCTTTCGTGTTCAAAGTGCTAGTTGGATTGAGCCCCACCAAACCCACTTCAATCCTGACTTGGTTGGAAATTCTCAGAAGTTTGAAATTGTGTTTAAAAGAATTTTAAGCTTGGAACACATAACTGTCTTTGGCCCGCTATGTGTGTCTATGGGTTGGTAGGTTCAGTAAAATTTACATTTATTTCAATATAAGTTATCAGAATGAGAAGTTTGGTTTGGTTTTGATTTGGTATATGTGGTTCCGAAGACAAGTACTGGCTTCAACTTATTATTGGGTAAGCATCTATTTCATCTTATTGTTTGAAAAAACAAATTAAATACATTAGTTAATAGATTGATTCTAAGAGAGTTAATATACATCTCATCTCGATATTAAAAAATAATAATAATACCCATCATGTATTTATTCTCCTATGATAAGACAAGGTGTAACTCGTACAAATTTCTTTTGTAATATTTTTTTAATGTAATTCAATGAGCCCTCCGTGGTTTAAGGAGATGTGACAAGATCTTTTGAATTTGCAATTCTTTATATACTTAAATGTCAAATCTTAAAGGTCATTCCAAGAAACTAAGATATATATATATATACAAAGAATTTTGCACACAAGGTTTAACAAAAAGAATTTTGCAGTATGTAGTCACAAGACTTGGATTCTTACGTCAGGACCTCAACTTGCTGCTAAGCAAGTAAAATACAAAATTAGAATTTTGTAATTCAACAAGCCTCTGCACCTGTCGTTCTAAGAAGGTCCTACATTTGAGAACTAATAGAGTTCATAATTTTGGAGAATTAAGTTCCTTCCTTAATATATGTATCAATTATGTGACTTGAAAAATAAAAGGGAATGTATATCAAAGGTGCTCAAATTTTCTCCAGACATGAATAGAGAAGTTCAAATTAGGCCGGATTAAACAAAGTCTCATCCCAAGCCAACAAGTATTTTGCATTGGCCTGGGCCATGGTTTATGTAATCTGGGCTGGCTTTTGGTTTTAAAAATGTCAACTGATTTTAGGTCATGTTGGACTTAGACCGAAAGTTTGGGAAATACAACAAACCTGAACCAAAGTTGTATATCCGTAATTATATTCACAATTAAGCCCCCACCCAACCCTAACCTAGACATTGATTGAACCAATCTAACCCAACCCACATTATATGCTTGGGTCGAATATTTGGAGTTGGAGTGGCTTTTAGTTCTGCAACTGGATGTATTAATGGTTACGAAGAGCACTGTCTTGGCTATTTTTTACGACTCAATTGAACCTAGGTTGGCTTTCTCAACTTGAGCCAAAGCTTGCAATTTCAAGGAGCGACTTCTTTTACATTTGAACTCTGCTTCAACGTATCTTTTCCTGTATGTCTCTCTCTGGAAGGTTGAGATAGGATACCCAGCCACTGTAAAGAAGGCTGTATAATAAGCAAGCTAATCACTCTAGGAACAAACAGTCTAGGGCTTGTCCCACAGATCATGGTGAAAGGCTTGATGATCAAGCCAACGTTGTTAATAAATGAAGCACGGTACATCTCAAATAATATAATAGGTCGGCTATCTTTGCTTAATCATGTTTGCTTTCTAAACTATTCAGAGCAGCGAAATATCACACAACCATTGATTTCGACCTGTTAAAATTTCCATGATTTATCACTTTGTATTGTTTAACACCCGCTCTAGATTAAGTTAGGCTAGACAGCCCCATTCCAACTCCAACACACTAGTTAGTAGTCACTTATCCTTGCATATTGGGTCCAGCGAGTCATTAGCTATCATGTGGTGAAACTGCACCGATTAAATATTTTGATTGAAAATATACAGCGGATTGCAAGCACAAATGAGTTAAAGGATTAGAAACTATCAAGTATGTACTTGTAAGCGGCTTTGCACAAGGAGGATGATCATGCACGAACAATCTGGCTCCCAACTTATTGTCGTGCTCTAAATTCTCTTTCTGAGTTGATACGTGACACGGTCATGCATTATACCATATGCACTACATGGCTTGCACCACATCAATCACCTCATCTTCTTTTTGTGGGCTTCATTTATTATATGTTTGTCTCAATGATTGATCCACAATAAAAAGACTGAGATGATTGGCGTGGTGGATGACCATATTGGTATATATGGTATAGGGTAAAATTTTCCGATCACCAATATCTACTCTTATAGAAATTAGAATTCTAAAAGGCATAACACCATGATTACACAAATTGGCTCAGACGAGGCTTGCTCTTCAAAGATCCACATGCATGAGATGCTCACGCCAAGCTGGGTGGCCACCCACCTCACATTCTACTTTCTAGCCAATTACGTGTGCATCCATCTTCTATTTGTCTCTCTAACCATAGCATAGAAAATTAGACGTGCTGCTTCGGAAACCAAACTTCTCCGATGGTCCACAGATCACACGCATCTTTTCCTCTTTCTGCCACGATTCTTCGCATTCCCGCGTCATATCAGAGCTACGTTAACAACATTTACTGTGATGACAAGAAGGCATGGATCGTCACACTCCCATGGTTTTTTCTAAGAAAATAAAAGAATAATACAGAGAGATTAAAAAGAAGAGAGGGTGATACGATTCTCACTTATTACTATTTCCTGAAAGAAAAAAATCTAACTTCCATTACAAAGAATTACATGTAGATTTTTAATAGAAACTGTTCATAAATTACAAACTTTAGACTTTAGGCACCACAAAAACATGTAGCCGTCCTTCTGTAACCCATATCATATAATCTCAAACATCATTCAGTCCACGTTTCTCTCACCCGAGCACCCGTCCCACCGACTGCTTGGAGGCGACCATACCCCGGAGAAACCCACCCCACCCAAAAAGAAATCCCAGCTGTGACCAACCGACGCCTTCCCCCCCACATGGAGGTACGATGAGACTCACGGACACATCTATACGGGAACAGAATCAGCCGCCTGATTAGCGTACGAGGAGACAGTTTGCGCATCCGCATATAAATTCACATACACGCGCCCACAACGCGATATATCTCTCCCAACGGCTCGATCGCCTGGGTCGCCCCCTACTCCTCATTCAGCGACGGCACGTGCCTACTCCGAGTACTGCTGCTGCTGCTGAAGCTGCGAAGCCCGTATCCAAACCCTGGTTATGTTAACCCACCATGGTTACTTTAAGCCCACACTCCTTCCTTTTTATCGTCTTTATCGTCTCGCTGTTCCCTATTCCCTTTTCTCCAGCCTCACCGCCCCTATCAACTCACAGCCCAACCACTGTAGATAGGTAGTGAGAGTGCAGTATAGAAAAAAAAGTAGCAGTAGAGAGAGAAAGAGAGAGAGCCCCTCAATGGCTTCTCTCCACCTCCCTCTGCTGTTCGCCTTCATGGTTTGGTTGGCCCCGGCGGAGGGGCACAACATAACGGCGATTTTGGACGGGTTTCCGGAGTACTCGGTGTACAACAGCTACCTGAGCCGGACGAAGGTGTGCGACGAGATCAACTCCCGGGAGACGGTGACGTCTCTGGTCCTCCCTAACGCCGCAATGTCCGCCCTCGCCGCCAAGCAATCCCTGGCCGGCATCAAGAACGCCCTCCGCCTCCTCACCCTCCTCGACTACTTCGACCCCCAGAAGCTCCATGATATCCCCCACGGCTCCACCCTCACCACCACCCTCTACCAGACCACCGGCAACGCCCCGGGCAACTCCGGCTTCGTCAACATCACCAACCTCCGTGGCGGCCGCGTCGCCTTCTCTGCCGCCGCCCATGGCTCCAAGCTCGACTCCTCCTACACCAAGACCGTCCGCGAGGTCCCCTACAACCTCTCTGTCCTTGAGATATCTGCGCCCATCGTTTTCCCTGGCCTCCTCGACGCCCCCTCCGCCGCCTCCTCCAACCTCACCGCCCTTCTCGAGAAGGCCGGCTGCAAGACCTTCGCCTCCCTCCTCGCCTCGTCTGGCGTCCTTAAGATCTTCCAGTCCGCCATGGATAAAGGCCTCACCCTCTTCGCCCCCAACGACGAGGCCTTCAAGGCCTCCGGCGTCCCCGATCTCCACTCTCTCTCAAGCGCCGAGCTCGTCACCCTCCTCCAGTACCACGCCCTCCCCAGCTACACCCCCAAATCTTCGCTCAAAAGCGCCAAGGGCCGGATCGCCACCATGGCCTCCACTGGCGCCGGCAAGTACGACTTCTCCGTCGTCTCCCGCGGCGACGACGTCTCCCTCGACACCGGCGTCGACACCTCCCGCGTCGCCAGCACTGTACTCGACGACACCCCCGTCTGCGTCCTCACCGTCGACAACCTCCTCCTCCCGTCCGAGCTATTCGGCAGAGCGCCGGCCCCGGCGCCGGGGCCCGCGGCGCTGACGCCGTCCCCGTCTCCCCTCCCGGCCAAGGAGGCACCGGCACCGACCCCGAAGGCCAAGGCGCCCAAGCATAGGCATCGGTCCCCGCCGGCCCCGCCGACGTCCGCCTCCGAGGGGTCGCCGGTGGGATCTCCGCAGTCGGCCGCGGACAAGGTAGCGGACGAGAAGTCGGATGCGGTGAGGCCGCTGGGGACACTGTCGGCAGCCGCGGCGGTCTCCACGTTGGTGGCGCTGGCTTCCGTCTTGTAAGCCGAGCTTTTAATGGAATCTTAAGTGGATTTGAGTGGAGCGAGTGAGCGAAGAACAGTTCATCATCGCTTTCTTTCTCACTCACTCTTCAACTCCATCTGTGTTCTCTCTGGTTAGCTGATTTTCTTTTTTGTTAGTCGAGAGATGATGCTGTTCCTGGTTTTGTCTCGCACTTGGCATGTTCATGAATTTGTTATCTTTTTCTTTGTCTTCATTTATATTTGGATTTCTCATTATGAGAGCTGTCTATTTTAATCCATGATGTTGCTAGCTGAAAGGAACCGTTTCTTCTTCTACGTCTTATCACTCTTCGTTTTACTACTTTTTCCACGGAGATAATGGAAGACGACTGATAATTATTGTGCTTTTATATAATAATATTACATGTCTTCGTATATAAATAACAAATGTCCATAATATAACCATTGTTCTACGAAAAATTATATCTATATTAATTAAAAATAAAATAAAAATTTAAAATTTTTTTTGTTATTGAGATTACGATTTATTTGCATGTTTAGCTATTAAGACTATTTTAGTTATTTTAATTTAAAATCGTTAATTTTTATATAAATATATATATAAAAATAAAAATAAAAAAAATATAATAGTAAAATAAGTTTTTTATAAGGTATACATATAAATATTATTTTTGAAAAAATATTTATATAAAATTTAATATTTAAAAAAATATTTATGTAAAAATTTTATTTATATATATATATATATATATATGCGCGCATGTGTAGGGCTTCCCCATTTCTTTCCATCATTTATATATCTTGAATCACGGATAGTCCTTCCAATCCACCTGGGTTTCTCTAAATGTATTTTGTTAATGTGGTCGAGTTATTTTTCATAATGATAGGGCTGGCCTACTGGATTTGCTGGGCGGACGCATATCGAAAGATCCGCTCGTGCAGCCTGCAATTTTTTTTTTTAAGTGACGTTGGGAGGGGGGATGTGCGTAATTTATTTTGGTTTTTTATGATAAATGGGTTTTTGAAGAAATAAAAAGGATTGGAAGCTTTGTGGATATGAAGGGACCGGGGAGTACAGCTGCACGTGAGACAGCAGCGGCGGGATCTCTCAGGAGGCCATGTGCGTGCCTAGACGGGGTGGGCCCACTCGCTTAGTCGCTTCTCTAACGGGCCAGGAATTTGAAAGATTATCCTGTATATGGATTTGAAGGACTATAGAAAAACCCTTTTTCTTTAATTTTAATAATACTGGCCTTTTATTTCAATAATGCGGGTTTTACCGTGGTTTGGTTCGATTTGGTGTTAGATTTTGTCGTGTTTTGAGGAGGATGAGGCGGGGGAAGAATCATGGTCCGTGGATATCATTCGCTTTCGGTCTCCCCTCTCTTTTCTTCCCACGTGGCTTCGGCTCGCGAAGCGCTTCGTCTTGATTTGATCTTTATGTCTCCCGCGCTCTCGTTTTATGGTTTTGGGATAGCATGTTGATATTTGAGATTTCTGTTTTCAAAATTATTTTTGAATTATAAAAATTTATAAATAAAATATTTTTTAAAAATATATAATAAATATTTATATTTTTAAAAAAATAGATACTAAGCCGTTTTAAAATGTATTATTTTCAAAAAATATTTGTTAGAAAAAAAAATATTTTGATGACAAAAATTATTTATGGTTAACCAAATAAGTCCCTGTAGTATTCAACTAAGCTTATTAACATTCTTTTTACATGGATTGCTAATTATTCGATGGTAATACGCCGCTGTCGGTTACTAAGAAATGAAGGAGATTTCTTCAATAAGAAATTTGGCTAGGAGCTCAATGCTAAACAACGGTAGAATTGAGGGCTGTAAGGAAAAGGTAAAATGTTGCACCACTCATTCACGCAATCATAATTATTTATCAAATCCCTACCTTTTGATTTGTCAACTCATCAGTCGTTTTAATAATGGAAAAAGGAATGACACTCTTTAAATGCATTAAAGATGGACAGTAAGCATCATACTCTTATTCTCCTCCAGCGATGTTGTGATTATATTGGCTATGAGCATGGTCACAAGCTTCACATTCAGAAAATTTGGCAAGAGATATAGAATTAAAATTTTTGGAGAATAGTCGAAGATTTAACCAAAAGTTTAAAATATTAAAAAAAGAATGAAGAATGAAAATATCAATATATGTATATCTCAGTGCATTTTGAAATAAAACTATTTAAAAGAAAGCCATCAATATATGCAATAAAGAGGACGATCTTCATGCAACTGCTTAGATCAAGAAACTTTTGCATCAGACCAGATTCAATTATTTATTTGTGTACATGCTAGGGCTGCCTTTCGATGACTAAAGTTAATCCCACCAAGCATCCAGTAATTCCTCATCAATGCATTGTTGTCTAATTATGTGTCGGGATTAAGAAATCCATGGATCTAAAGTGTATCATCTAAGATTCCCTCAAAATTCCAGACAATCAATGAAGATAGCCTAATATTACGTGAAGAGCCTCCAGTCCTTAATACAAACTTTTGTTCCATTCCTGGCGCAATCCGCGGAAACATTAGCCTTTCCGAACGCCCCAACCGCTCTCTGGGAATTAAATTGGCCAAGGCTAAAAACGGAGACTCTTGGAGTCCAGGCTCAGCCTGGAACAAGCTCAAATGTAGACCTGACTGAAGGGATTAATTTCCAAGCCTGAGTTTAGATTTAGACTTTGTTTATTTATTTTTTAAGGTTGAGTGAAGAGAGAGAGCATTAGGAATATGCAAGGAAACAAAAAAGAAAAGAAGTTAGAGGAAGCGAGAAGAATAACAAACTGACAAGTCCAGCTAAATTTGGGACGTTCCGGAGACATGATTTGGTTCATCAGTAAAATCACTCTATGTTCACCCTTTTCTTCTTACGGGGTAGAAAACCAGAACAAAGAGAGAAACTCAACTTGAGACCTTACTGCAGCCGTGTAGGTGTCTGGGCTTACGGTTTCTCTTAGTTTCCGCCTCCCTCGTTACGGTTTGTATGGTCATTGGATACTTACATAATATCAAACTTCGTCATTTCAACACCAGTGCCATATTAGTATTGTTTTGGTATAGTACAATATGAAATTTTTTTGACGTACCGATTATCAGTATGTCTTATACTATACCAAACTGGTACGATATGATACGTTCCATATCATCCGATTCAGACAATACGGTAGACCATGCATAATATAATTGACACCTTGGCCTTTGTTTAGCTTAAACAATATAATTCGACATATGTCAAGATATCAGCTAGAGATTTCTTAATCTTCTTTTTTTATTTATAATACTGAATCAATTATATTGAGAAAAAATGATAAAATTTAAATCAGTCAATCTCATAACAAGATAGTTAATCTCACTGCTTGTCAATTTCCTTCATGCCCAAGCTCCATCAACACTTGTTTAGAGTTGTGCTTGAGAGCATAAAAGACTTTTGAAGCAGGATTATGTCATCATGTAGAGAAGCCAACCCAACAATTCGTCAGCTAATAAAACTTGCAAGCATTCTCTTGAGGCCATCCCAACCGGACCCTGAACGGATTTTGGCCTACCATGATGAGAGGCTAGTTACTGAGGCCCCTCCTCCACTTGAGACCGGTCATGCTATAGCCGTAGGAGATCGATGCTGAGCTAAGCTTTTGAAATAAGTAGTAATTTTAATAAAATATTAAAGAATAAAAAGTATAAAATGTATAAATAAATTTATTTTATTTTATTAGTTTAAGTTTTTAGCACGAATAGTGGTTTCAACCCTTGCGGCCCTTCGCAGAAAAACGCGTTGTTGGATGATAAACTGATGGTGGGTCCAGTATGCGTTGGATGCGATTTTATGGTCTGATGCGTCCATGAGTCACGACAAACACCAGCCTGTGGAGCCACGATTCTCGTCGCCTTGGCTCTTGCGCATAATCCGTCGCTTTGTGAATCCTTAGCTGTCTTGAGAGGGTTGGGATTTATTCTCACATTCTTTCATACTAGAACCACTGCGGTAGTATACCCACTTTAAGCTACGGCACAAGAAGGAATAATGAAATCGGCATGCTTTGGATGCTAGAGGAAGATTTTTTTAATTAAAATATCTTTTTTAAAAAAATTGATGTCTGAATAGATGACATCTAAGAAAGTTTTTTTTTTAATTTTTGGTGGATCATGAGAAAATGGCACATTTTAGAATTACTTATAATTGGTTGAGCATTTATTTTCTAAAAAAATAATATAAAATATTTGTTATTCTCTTAATAAAGAAAAAGATATTAATACATTATATTTAAAATTTTAAGGGTATAATTGAAAAAAAAATTATTTCAGTTTTTAGCAGGAGGGAATTTGGCTTTTTCATATTCTATATGGGTTTTTCTCCTTTGAAATCTCCAACAGGATATGAGATCTTTATTTATTTTTTTATAGATTTTTTTGCATAAATATCATTCTAAAAATTTAAATTTGAGTGAATACCCTCTTACAAATTATATTTATTTCTGTACCCTCATAAAATACTGTTTTTGCACAAAAGACTCAAATATAACGGTTCTTCTAACACCGTTAATAAAAATCATATCTATTTTAATTAAAAATAAAATAAAAGTTTAAAATTACTTTTTTTGATCCTCCATCGCGATCGTGTTATAAATGTTTCTTTTTACACATCTATCTATTAAGAATATTTTAGTTATTTTAATCTGAAACCGTTAATTTTTTAACAATGTTAGATGGTGTAGGTATACATGCAAAAACAAAAATAAAAAAAAATAAAGTAGCAAAACAAATATTTTCTTAGGATATACATATAAATATCAATTTTATATTAATGTAAACTTTAATATTGAAAAGGGTATTCATGCAATTTTTTTTTTATTTTTTATCGACCATACTTTTTTCTTCTATTATTTTTGTGGACTAAACGTGTCCTGTGTCTCGGCTTCCGCGAACAAATATGGCTTAAACAAACGGTGGAGAGCGACTGATGCTTATCCGAGCCAGGCCAATCGTCCGACAACAACAAAACCCAATAACCCCGGCCCAAAAAGTTGGGGTCCAATCAAACCTGGACGTCTGAAGCCCGAGATCCGGACCAGGCTCCTCCTGAGGCTATGTTCAAATGAGCTGGACTTGGATCTGAACTAGGGGGAAACTCGGATGCAAGCCCAACGTGCCTCTTGACATCTCGACTTGTCACGTGGCAGGAGTGGATTGGCGTGGTTCACTAGTTTTCTACCCCTTTGGTGGACATCAAGCTTTTTGGTTGGTTGCGAGTTTGGGCGGTGTTTTCGAGCTCCAGCTCCAGAGAAGATAAAATGGTATTTTTTTTTTCCTGTCCCTCCTTCCTTCGCTGCATCAAATTGGTGCGATGGCAGGGGTTTATTAAATGTTGAACTCCAAAACCAGCATTAATAGGTTTGAGAAGGTTTGATTATTCATTTACCACAGGTCAGGCCATATGTGGAGTGTGCTTCAGACATCACACTGGAAACAGGCAAAGGAGTTGTGTTTCAGAGACATTTTTTCCAAAGAGATGTCTAGTCAATTTGTTCTACGTTATATGACAAATTTGCCGATATGTAAAGGACTTCGATGCTTATTGATGTGGAAGATAACCTTGCTAATAATCAAAGGATGTGCCGTTTAACTTCTCAAATGATTTTTTCTTATAGCAATGAGTGTTAATAGCAATCTGGCCATCATCGTGACGATCGGACCTCTCCATCTAGAAAATGGAAGTTCCAAGTTCAAGCCTCTGCAGGAGTATCCTTGAAAGTTAGAATTTGACTATAAGGAGGCATATTGCTCCAGAAACATTGATGAACCAATTTGTAAACCTTATTTTATACTATTATGGTAGGCCTTTTTATCGAACCAAGCTAGTTTAAATTTTCCTAAATGCTTTGCTCATACCTAATCTATTGGCATCTCATGAGCGGGATTCATCAATACCAAGTTATCAAGCAGTTTAATAATGTAATAATTAAAAAAAATCATATAAAGTGTTTTTTAAACAAGGCTAGGGTTAAAATAATATAAAAATCTTGTTCCATAATTTGCCATCAAAGCTTTTACTATATTGAAAGAGAGAGGGCCAAATATCACAACATTATTCTCATACATAGAGAGACTATTTTTATATTTCAAATTCGATTATAATTAAGTAATTTTATCATTATGTCGAGACTCATTTTCGAAGCTTATGCCATGATTTCTGGCCTCTCAACCTAGCTGCCAATAATAAACCTTTTCAATTTAACCCTGAAAAGAAGAGGATCGGCATTTAAGTGGTGAAATCTTAGAATGAGTTTTCTATGTTATTTAGGTGTCTTTCTGCTGGAAAAGCATGGCTCTGTTTTGGACGGCCATGCCTGATGCTTTTTTTTGGGCTAAAAAAAGGGGAAAGAAGAAGGAAGGGACAAGCCCACTGATGCAGCACAAGTGTGGGGAAAGAGGAGAAGAAGGAAGAACAAGAGAGGGAAAAGGAAGAAGAGGTTGTAGAGACGCAGGAAGAATAGAGGAGGAGAGGAGAAAAAGAGAAAAAAAGAACGTAGGGGGAAAGAAATTCCAAATCACTTCATTAAACCCTAATCATGAAAATAGTTCCCTATATATAGGGCCCAAATACACAACTTGCATAAACCCCCTTACACAACAATAAATCCTAATAAGCCCACAAATAACACAAATAAACCACAAATAAGCCCTAAAATGCAAATAAACTCAGAAATAAAATAAACCACAAATAAATCCCTAAATGCAAATAAATGCGTCTGGCTCAATCCGGAGGCTCAGGATCATCTGGATGAAGGGCTCTGATGTCCCCATCAACTCCTCCCGGGTGAGAAAAACTCGACCCCGTCGAGTACAAGTCTGGCCGGCTGTCGTACTGCTCCAGAAGATCGGGGTCAAGGCGCTGCAACTGTGCTCTGGAAATCCACGTCACATCAAACTTTGGTCGACCTTTCCACCGAACAAGGTAACGTTGGTAACTACCATTCCTGGTTGAAATAACCTGCTCATCCAATATATGTTCTATTTGTTCTCTACGTGCATGAGATTTGGAAGGTGGTGGCTCAACAGCAGGTAAGAGGTCAGGGTGTCCAACATGGGTAGGTATATCAATAAAGGGGTCAGAAGGCATGAATATAACTTTTTGTATGGGACTAAATCTTCAATATTAAATGTCGCACTAATCCCATAGTCATCAGGAAGATCCACAACATATGCATTCGAACTGGTTGTCTTTAAGATTTTGAACGGTTCTGCACTACAAGTTTGCAATTTCTTAAACGTTTCCGAAGAAAGTCGTTCAAACCTAATTCTTATCATGACGTAATCTCTTTCACTTAACTCATTATAACGTCTGGTTAAATCAGCAAGAAATTTATATTTTAAGTTATTAAAGTGACTGCAATTGCTGATTTCTTGATGCGATGAATGTGGATGTGATGCAATTGATTGTGCAGACTCAAAGACTCTATACTGATGAGACATGAAAAACAGGTCTATGGGTTGCCTAGGTTTGTAATCATGCACCACCTCAAACGGATTTATGCCTATGGACTTATGAACCGAACTATTATATGCAAACTCAACTGTCGGTAATATTAAACTCCAGGTCCTAGCATATGCATTTGGGTTGAGCCTATAATGTTGAAGGTTGGGCAAAAATACTCCGGAAACTAGATCAATTGCGTGTTGGATATCACGCATCGGAGAAAGTGCATCCGGAAGATCATCAGGGACTACATCATTAAACTCCTCTAGAAGGAAAACTACTATAGGGGAATGTTCAAGATTGGACTCCACATGGGTATCTTTAGCTACAAGTGCCAATTCAGGTGACTGGCTCTCAATATCTGTCACTACCTCTTCCACAGTAGTGATGTGAAATGACTTGGTTGTATTTAGATCAATAGTCTCCCTTTGGAAATCATTTTGGACAAAATCTAATTCTATAGGTTCGTCTTCAAAGTCTTCTATATTTGGTTCATAGACTTCTTCAACATATTCGACCTCTTGGCTCCTAACTTCTGGTTCAGTAATCAGGTAGGTCCTAATAGGACATTGGGATGCTATGTGGTCGAATTGTTGACACATTGAGCATTGGGTTTGGTGCCCAAGAGAATGGGGAAGGGTTACAGGTGGTGCAACCAAACCGATTTTAGGTTGGGCTGCAACAGGGGTTGGCGGTGTAGGGGTCCTAGAATTTTGCCTGAGCTCACGGATCTCTTGTGTGAATTCTTTGTATCCAGTCCGTATGGCAACGATCTGTTCCTTAATATACCTCAAAATGTCGGAATTCATGGTAGTTACAGGAGTTTTAGGTTGACTGAGATAGTACTCCATGTCACTACAGGTTGACATGCAATGATGACACTAGGTGATGATGTGAAATGCAGTGTCACTAATGAAACCCTAATAACTATGATGTAGGACCAAATTTGATGCAGGACAACCTACTAATGCAATCTACTATGATTTCAGAAATCAGCAAGTCTCCACAATAATAACTTAAAATTTAAATGTTGCTGATTTTTACTTCGGTTATTCAGAATTAAGGATTAAGATTATTCAATTTAAGAAATTAGATTGCAATCAAGTAGTACAGTTGTTCTGATCCTAAATCAATCTGATCGAATAATGTTGAGAAACGTCCTGTTACTAGGGTGTGCTAATTTAATGTCAAGATTTAAAGGGTAAGAGGACGGGTTCAGAAGTGAAAGGTTCAATGTTCTGAATTATAACAGCAATATAAGTTTTCAAAATGTGGCTATCATGCAAGAGAACTAGAACATAATTAAATGAACAAGCCCAAGAAAAGTGGAAACCTATCACCTGTCGTGAAGTAGTCGACCAAAATTGTGTGCTCGTGGGCTGGGATGACGATTGGTGCGCGGCTGCAGCTGATGGACCCTTCAATTGGCTTCAATTTAGTTCTGATCACAGCACCTTGGTGAGTCTGCTGGGCTTGTAAAATGGCGGGGAGTGGACCTGTTGGAATTTTGTGAGATCAGATCAGGCCTCTGTAATGAGGGCTTGCTGGCTTGGGCCCGTGAGGTGGGGTGGCCCGAAACTTGGGCCCAAAAGGGGCCTGTCTAGGGTCGATGGAGGGTTGCTCGGTTGAGCTGCAGTGGCCGAAGACGAAAAGGAATAAGGGGAAAAAGGGGGGGGGGCGGCGGAAGGTGACAGGGGTTCGGAATGGGGACGGCCGGCGGCGGCGCAGACGAAGCGGCAGGCGGGTGGCGGCAGAGCTGCGGTGACGACGGTGGCGTGTTGAGGTGGGGCGGCGTTGTGTGCGAGCGGAGGCGGAAACGGCGAGGCGGCGAGGGCGGTGCAGTATGGGAGGTGGGTTGGCGACGGATCTCGACGGCGGCGGGGTGGCGAGGCCGGAGGGGCGACGGCTGCGGCGGCTAGGGTGGAGCGACGCTTCACGGTCAGCGGCGATGCTGCGATCGGCCGCGGGGAAAGAGGCGCACGGCTTGGCGGCGCTGCGGCGACGGTGGGGCCGTGCTAAGCGGGCGGTGGCGACGGCGAAGTGGCGGCGGCGTAGGCGGTGGCGGAGAAGCGACGGCGGACGCAGTGATGCGGCTTGGCAACGGCGGAAGAAGAAGCGGCGGCCGATCGAGACGACGGACAGAGGTAAGGATTTTCCCTTTTTTTTTGTCGCGTGCAAGGCACGTGCTACTCTTTTTTTTCTTTTTTTTTTCTTTTTTTTTTTGAATTACAGGTTCGGGTTATCGGGTCCGGATTTTCTGGTGCAACCCGCTCCGATACCTGTTCATCCGCATGTGCAACTCACGTGCGCTGCTTTTTTTTTTTTTTTTCCGGAACGGATCCGAGCTAGTGTGGCGGGCTAACGGGTCTGAGACTTACCCGTTTAGCTGGCCGTCTTCAACCTCCGATGGATTCGTTGGGGATGCGCCGGATTTTGTGGCGGTGGCTGCGAGGCGGGATGGAGATCGCAGTGGCGACTCTGGGGTTCGCAGCGACGGGCGGCGGCCGGCTACGGATACCCACGGGGCAGTGACCTCCTCCGAGGGTCGGACACGGCTAGCCGGTGACCAACACAAAGAGCTCGGGCACAGCGGCGCTTTCGTGGGATTGCGACGATCTCCAGCGATGAACTAAAGTCACGGCGGCGATGTTGGCGGTAGGGTGTGGTGGAGAGGAAGCAACCGGCGAGGGTGGGCGTGGGTGTGGTGACGGGTGGTGGGGAGACCACCGAAGGGTTTCTTCTTTTCCTTCTTCTGTTTTGAAATCGAGGGGTTGTTCTCTTTTTTTTTTTTTTCTCCGGTGAAAACCGACAGAGGGGAAGGGGGGCTGGTGAAAACCGAGAGAGAAAGGAAAAGAGGAAACACGGGACCGTGGCTTTGGCAGCAGGGGCAAAGCCTCTTGCTCTGATACCAAGTTGATGCAGCACAAGTGTGGGGAAAGAGGAGAAGAAGGAAGAACAAGAGAGGGAAAAGGAAGAAGAGGTTGTAGAGACGCAGGAAGAATAGAGGAGGAGAGGAGAAAAAGAGAAAAAAAGAACGTAGGGGGAAAGAAATTCCAAATCACTTCATTAAACCCTAATCATGAAAATAGTTCCCTATATATAGGGCCCAAATACACAACTTGCATAAACCTCCTTACACAACAATAAATCCTAATAAGCCCACAAATAACACAAATAAACCACAAATAAGCCCTAAAATGCAAATAAACTCAGAAATAAAATAAACCACAAATAAATCCCTAAATGCAAATAAATGCGTCTGGCTCAATCCGGAGGCTCAGGATCATCTGGATGAAGGGCTCTGATGTCCCCATCACCCACCCCCACGTAGCGGTCCCCATTAGCCCTCTATCCCGTTAGGAGAATATTCGATGCGAGTAGAAATAATCGTGTTGGGCACCCCAGCCAGTTTTACTCATATCCTCTCCACCCGTAGCCCAGTGTGGTAACCCCTCTGGGCTCCGGTATGAACCCTCCATATGAGTACGTCACATCTGACGCCACCGAGGATACTAGAAGACCAATATGCCCTCCCAAACCATGTGTCCGAGTAGGAAGCATTCGGTATCTACAATTTAATCGACGTCCACGCGTTTCGAACTCGAAACTACGGAGTTGGAAGTAAGGCCCAGTTTTACTGAGCTACCACCTCAGTGGCCATGCTTGATGCTTCTGTAGCTTGATGGATGGGAACCATAAGCACCTTCCGGGAAGCTATAAGGCCCATATATGCTGCGGATTGAACCCAGAGTCCACCGGTATAGAGTCTAGAGTGACATAGCATTTCCTAATACTGTTCCCATGTTTAGTCTTTTACCACGTCATCAAGTTTTTTTTTTTTTTTTTTAAGGGCACGGAAGGAATGAGAAATAGAGGTAAATATAGCCACGTGTCAGCACCTCCATCGTCAATTCCGCCCCAATCTGAAGAAGGGCTCGTGTTCTCCACGGCACCACCTTCAAAAGCGGCGGCTCCACCTCATCCTTCACCTACCTCTCGCAGCCCCCAAGAAAGAAGAAGAGAGAAGAGCGACAGCGAATAATCCGGTACGAAGAGATGGCGTCTTCTATGGTGAGCACGGTGGGAGCTCGCTTCTCGTACGCCCCTACCGCGGAAGGGCTAAAACAGAGGCGGATGCAGGCGGTCTCTCTTCCGCGCCGCGCCGTCGCGGTCAGGGCTGAGGGGGGCGTCAACCCGGAGATCCGAAAGGCGGAGGAGAAGGTCGTGGACTCCGTCGTCGTCGCTGAGCTCTCCAAACCCGTCACCGCCTACTGCCGGTATTTATATTCCTTTCCTTCTCTCTCTCTCTCTCTCTCTCTGTTTTTTTTAATAAACGAAAACGAAAACGAAAACGAAAACAAAAAACAAGAACATTGCTATGATTAATTAGTGGGAGATGGGATCAGGTGTTGGAGGTCGGGGACGTTCCCGCTGTGCGACGGGAGCCATATGAAGCACAACAAGGCTACGGGTGACAACGTGGGGCCTTTGCTGCTCAAGAAGTGAAGTGAAATTTGGACTCCAATTCCACCTCTTATTTTCTTTAATAATTTGTTCCTGTTATGAGTTCATGGATATTGCTCGTCTCCTGATGAATGGAGCCCATATAATTAATTATATGTACGCATGATCTCGGTATGTTGGAAATGATCCTTTGAGAAGAGCGCAACTTCCACTCTCAGGTTGATCATGTTTTCATTTTATTACTTGATGGGTGTTCTTTGCCTCTAAATTTAGCACGGTATTTAACATTCTGGTGATGATCTTGTCAGGGCTAAAAAAAATAGGTGGAACAGATTTGCATTAATGTGTCATGTTTTTTTTCAGCAGGATGGTGGGGAGTATTTATTTTTACTTCATTTCACAAATAAGAAACTAACTCATGGTATGTAAAGGATTAAGAGGGAAGTCTCATAGGCACAAGTTTGGAATCCAGCAAGAGACAAAGATCTACAATTCATAAAAAAATTAATGTTTTTGGAGCGAATATGGTACAGATTAGACTGCAACAAGAACATAATGCAAAATTGTTAATGTAATCCTGTAAAAGAAAGTATAGGAGGAAGGATGTGTGCATAAACTTGCAAAACCACCATCACTTACATGTGAGAATGACTAATTTTTTAACCAAGAATTAATTTTTGGTTAGTTCAACTCTCTCCAAGAAGAATTCAGGAAATCATATGACATGGGAAAGAATTATGAATGGCTAAAGATTTTTCTGATATTTCAGATAATGTTGCTGTTTCGTTCAAGAAAGCAATATCAGGAAAAAACCTAGACAAATTAACATTACAACCAGCTCATCACAACTATCTTGGCCAAAATAGCAGAGGTGCCTAAAATACAGGACAAATATTTTAGGATGCCGAGCTGACTAATACTGGCTTGGGAACTGAGCACAATTCTCTGGGTGTATCATATCAATTCCCATGAATTGTTTTGATCCTCTTGTGCTATATGACAGGAAAGTGTTTGGGTGTATCTAATATAAATATAATCTGGATCAAACATGTTGGGGGGAATAAGATTTTTCCCCCAAATGACACAAATGCCCCTAAGAAGCCGCACAACCTCCAACCCTGGACGGCCAAAGTCGGCGTCCGACCTCGGAACGCCCGACCTCAAGACGACTGACCTCGAGACCTCCGATCTAAGAAAAACCCCGATGTTCGAGGTCTACTCTTGTCAACCACCTACTACGGCCGTGCACCTCTGAGGTCCGGCCGAGGACCATACCCTGACGCCCCTCTGGCATTTATTGCGCATGGCCGCTGTAACCCTCCGGCTCACTCAACAATTAATGCGGATCTCCGGCTTACTCCACAATAAATGCGGATCTCCGGCTTACTCCACAATAAATGCGGATCTCCGGCTTACTCCACAATAAATTCGGATCTCCGGCTTACTCCACAATTAATGCGCATGGCTCCTGTCATCTACGGACTCTCAGCTCCCCACGGCAAATTAGCCCAGCAGAGTCTAGTCGACTATGATAAGTCTCTGATCTCGGCCATACCTCCGACACCAATGCAATAATTCGCCTGGTAGCGTGCTAGTTCGGGTTGTACGACGCCCTCACTGCCGACATCAGTGCAATAATTCGCTTGACCGTGCGCCGACCTGAACAACATGCCGAGCCGTACTACGGCTTCGCCCTGTTACATCGTAGGTAAACCGACCCCCGCCTATAAAAGGGAGCCTTCGCCTCTCAGGAGGGGGTTGGAAGATTGATGCACTCTACAGATACTGTTTATCTCTCTTTTTACACTATTTGCCCCCTCCCTGACTTGAGCGTCGGAGGGCCGGCGCCGGAAAACCCGGCCACCGGTTCGTGTGCAGGCACCCAGACGGAGGACGCCGCCAGCTGACGGATCGCCGCCCCGCCGCGAAGATCTGCTACTCCTTCTCTCCGGCCGCCCCAGACGGTGGACGCCGCCCGCTGACCGGTCGCCGCCCCGCAGTGGTGACTCTCCGCTCCCTCTCCTTGACCGAAGATTGCCCCCGGGTCCAATTTCCAGCAACAGTTGGCGCTAGAGGAAGGGCCCGAGTAGCAATCATGAAGTTGAGAAGTAAGGGAGCCTCTAACATCTCCCGGCGTCCCCCGCAAAGTCCCGGACACTCCGTCGGGAATTCCCCAACTCCGGTTGACCCAGTCCCTCAGGTCCAGCCGGAACAGTTCAATGCCCTCGTACAGCAAGTCCAGGCCCTAGCCGCCGCCGTTCAGGGCCTGCGGCGTGAGGAGGCTTTACCGACGCTTCCCCCGCAGGCCCAGGCCCCGCCGGAGCGTCTCCCCAATGGCCCGGTTCTCCCCGGCTAGAATTTACATGGCTCCTCCAGAGCCAACAATGAAGAGCGAACTTCTCCCCGGAGGGAGCTACCGGGGGAAGATTTCAACAGAAGACTCCAGCCTTCTGAGGCTGAGTCAGCCCCGGACCGCCGTGAGCCGGCGCAGACCACGGCGATAGTTCCGCGGGTGGGAGAGCTCGACAGAAAGGTTGAGCACTTGGAGCGCCAAATCGCAGCGCTCCACGGTAAGAAGGCGAGGCAGGAGGGAGACTTTGAGTTCACCACCAAGTCTCCCTTCTCCTGCCAGATCGAGGACGAGCCGGTTCCCGCGAGGTTTAAAATGCCTCAGGTGGAGCCCTACAGCGGAATCACCGACCCTCTCGACCACCTGGAGAGCTATCGGGCCCTCATGGCCCTACAAGGGTCCTCGGAAGCTATACTTTGCAAGGCCTTCCCAGCAACCCTCCGAGGGACCGCTCGGCTTTGGTTTTCTGGACTGAAGCCGGACACGATATCCTCCTTTGAACAACTCGGCAGGCAGTTCACCACCAACTTTGCTGCCAGCCGACGTCAACGACGGACGTCAGATTCCCTCTTGGACATCAAACAGAAGGAGGGGGAATCTCTTAAGGAGTACCTGGACCGCTTTACCGCCGCCACATGGGAGGTTCGCGAGCTCGACCAGTCGATAGCCATGTCGGCTCTGAAGACTGGGGTTCGCTCCTACCGACTCATCTTCTCCATCGAGAAGAGCTTTCCGGCCGACTTCACCGAGATGTTGGCCCGGGCCCGGAAGTACGCCAAGGCCGAGGAGGCGGTCGCCTCCAGGCGGGGGGCAATTGAGCCCGCCTCAAAGAAGCAGAAGAAGCGCCGCGAGGAGCGCGGCCGACAGAGGAGCCGATCCCCCCGCCATGAGAAGAATCTCCCCCCACTGAGGAGCCCGCCCCGTCAGCAGGGACGACCTCAGCAGAGGACACCTCCCCGACCGAGGTCCCCGCTACGGCCTCGGATGCACCCAGGGAGGTACGACAACTACACACCCATCAATGCTCCCCGGGCCGAGATCCTGATGGAAATTGAGGGTCGGGACTTCTTCCGACCCCCGCCGCCTATGCGAGACACGGGAATTCTCCGTAATCCCAGGAAGTATTGCCGCTTCCACCGAGACCGTGGGCACGACACGGAGGACTGCATCCAGCTCCGGGATGAGATAGAAGCGCTCATCCGTCGAGGAGTACTAACCGGTTCGTGAGAAACCGGCGCGAGGAAAGAAGGCCGGCGGAGAACGTCGCACCAACCGAAAATCCGGACGACAACAGGCCCATCGCCGGCACCATCAACATGATTGGGAGGGCCTCGGCAGGAGCAGTCGCCCAGGGAGCACCCCCGAAACGCCTCCGCGCTGATGAAGTCATCTCGTTCTCGGACGAGGACTTAGAAGGGGTCGAGACCCCTCACGATGACGCTGTGGTCATCTCAATGATTGTAAATAGGTTTGATGTAAAGCGTGTCCTAGTTGACAATGGAAGCTCAGCCAACATTTTGTACTACCATGCCTACCAAAAAATGGGGCTGCCAGAAGGACATCTCCGGAGAATTAATGCCCCGCTGGTCGGGTTCACCGGAGATTCGGTCCTGGTTGAAGGCGAGGCCAGCTTCCTTGTTACGGTTGGCCTCGCCCCCCGGGAGAGCACTGTGAGGACGGACTTCCTGGTGGTCCGTCTGCCCTCGGTCTACAACGCCATCCTTGGGCGGCCAGGGCTAAACGCCCTTCGAGCCGTGGTTTCAACCCGCCATCTGCTCATGCGGTTCCCCACCGGCCAAGGAGTAGGCGAGGTCCGCGGAGACCAGCTGGTCGCCAAACAATGCTACATGGCGGCCCACGGGGCAAAGCAACCAGCCGAGGCGACGATTCAGCCTACGGGCTCCTCATTGCCCATAGAAACCCTCGATGCGAGGGACACCCTTTGGAAGAAGCAAGTAGAGCCCGGTGAGCTCCTTATTCAAGTTCCACTACAAGAAAATTTTTCCGAGCTAACCGTGCAGGTCGGCTCCGGCCTCGGCGCCCGCGAGAGGGATCGCCTCGTCAGCTTCCTGCGGGACAACGCTGACGTCTTCGCCTGGTCGCCCGCGGACGTGCCAGGAATTGACCCTGAGGTCATGGTCCACCGACTCCAGGTGAGGCCAACCAGCAGGCCTGTAAAGCAGAAGAAAAGAGGATCCGCCCCGGAACGACAACGAGCTGCGGCTGAGGAGGTGGACAAACTCCTCGGGGCCGGCTTCATCCGGGAGGTCTCCTACCCGGATTGGCTCGCCAACGTAGTCCTCGTAAAGAAGGCCAACGGGAAGTGGCGTATGTGCGTGGACTGCACCGACTTAAACAAGGCCTGCCCGAAAGACAGCTTCCCCCTCCCGAGCATCGACCAGCTCGTCGACTCCACTTCAGGACACCAACTGCTAACTTTTATGGACGCCTTTTCAGGGTACAATCAAATCCGAATGGCGCCAGAAGACGAGGAGAGGACGGCCTTCATCACCGACAAGGGCACCTACTGCTACAAGGTGATGCCCTTTGGCCTGAAAAACGCTGGGGCCACCTATCAGAGACTGGTCAGCCAAATTTTTAAAGACCAGATCGGCCGGAACATGGAAGTCTATGTGGACGACATGCTGGTAAAGAGCCGAGCGGCGGAACGCCACATAGCCGATCTCAACGAGACATTCGCCAAGCTCAGGAGATACCAAATGAAGCTCAATCCGGCGAAGTGCGCGTTCGGGGTCACCTCGGGCAAGTTCCTGGGTTTCATAGTGACCCAGCGCGGAATTGAAGCCAACCCGGAGAAAATCCGGGCACTGCAAGAGATGTCGCCTCCAAAGACAGTTAAGGAGGTGCAGCGGCTCGCGGGGCGGGTTGCCGCCCTGGGAAGGTTCGTCTCTCGGTCAGCCGAGCGCTGCCTCCCCTTCTTCAAGAGCCTCAAACGGCCGAAAGACTTCCGGTGGATAGAAGAATGCCAGCAGGCCTTTGAAGAGCTTCGGAGCCTTCTGGCCTCTCCCCCGCTGCTCACCAAGCCCCAGAAAGGCGAGGTCCTTTACTTATATCTGGCCGTCTCCCCAGCTGCAGTAAGCTCAGTCCTCGTCCGGGAAGAGGACAAGCTCCAAAAGCCGGTCTATTACACTAGCCGGGTTCTCAGGGATGCTGAGACCCGATATTCTAAACTTGAGAAGACCATCTTCGCTCTCATCATCTCGGCTCGGAGACTCAGGCCTTACTTCCAAGCCCACACGATAGCTATATTGACCGACCAGCCTATGAAGCAAATATTGCAGAGGTCGGATCGTGCGGGGAGGATCGCCAAATGGGCGGTCGAGCTCGAGAAATTCGACCTCGAATATCGGCCCAGGCCGGCTATCAAAGCTCAGATACTCGCCGACTTCATCGTGGAGTGCACCCTTCCGGACGACCCCGAGCTGCCACCCGAATCCGTGGAGGAGGCCCCGAGGCAGCCATGGGTCCTGCACTCGGACGGGTCTTCGACCTCGAGGGGCAGCGGGGCCGGACTTATCCTCACCAGTCCAGACGGAGTGGTGGCCGAACAAGCTTTGCGCCTCGAATTTCCGGCCTCGAACAATGAGGCCGAGTATGAGGCTCTCATCGCCGGGCTCAAGCTGGCGAAAGAGCTAAAAGTGGAAGACCTGATGGCCTTCAGCGACTCCCAGCTGGTAGTGAACCAGATCCAAGGAGATTTTGGAGCTAAAGAGCCATCCATGCAAAAGTATCTCCAAAAGGTGCGGGAACTCATATCTGCCCTGAATTCTTTCAATATTCAGCATATTCCCAGAACGGAAAACCTCAGGGCAGACCAGCTATCCAAATTGGCATCCTCCCGCATGAGCGAGCTTCCCAAGGGAACAACGCTCGAGTATCTTCAGATCCCCAGCACGGAGGAACCCGAGCCCACCATGTGCATCGACTCCGAGCCAAGCTGGATCGATGGGCTCATCTGCTACCTTCAGGACGGAACTCTACCTCATGACGAGACGGAGGCTCGCCGAATCAAGCGCCAGGCCCCCCGGTATGTCTTGTACGAAAATAGACTCTATCGGCGATCATTTACTTCTCTCCTTCTCAGATGCCTCCGCCCCTCCGAGGCGGACTATGCCCTCCGAGAGGTCCATGAAGGGATCTGCGGAAATCACCTGGGGGGTCGGGCATTAGCCCATAAGGTCCTGCGACAAGGATATTATTGGCCCACACTCCAGAAGGATGCAACGGATTTCGTCTGGAAGTGCGATCGGTGCCAACGAAACGCCAATATCCAACGCCGACCTTCAGCTCTGCTGACCTCCATCATCGCCCCCTGGCCGTTTGCCCAATGGGGGATCGACATCCTGGGGCCCTTTTTCCTGGCCACCGGACAGAGAAAGTTCTTGGTCGTCTCCATCGACTACTTCACCAAATGGGTCGAGGCCGAACCCGTCTCTCGGATCACCAAGCAAAAGATGCGGGACTTCGTGTGGAAGTCCATAATCTGCAGATTCGGACTACCCCGTATCCTTATATCTGACAATGGTCGACAATTTGACAATGTTCATTTCAGGGAATTTTGCTCTGAGCTCGGCATTGATCACCGTTTTACCTCGGTCGCTCACCCCCAGACAAACGGAGAAACTGAGGTAACTAACCGCACTATTTTGCAGGGACTCAAGGTTAGGCTTGATCGGTCCAAAGGACAGTGGGTCGAGGACTTGTACAATGTCCTTTGGGCGTACCGGACCACGTTCCGACTGCCCACGGGAGAGACCCCCTTCAACCTAGCATACGGCACTGAGGCCGTCATCCCGTTGGAGATCGGCCTGCCTTCTCCAAGGGTGGAGCATTACGACCCCGACAACATTTCCTCCCAGCTCAGGAGCAACTTGGACCTTGTCGAAGAGACAAGAGAGGTTGCCCGGATCCACATGGCGAGATACCAACAGCGAACGGCCCAATACTACAACTCTAGAGTCAAGCCCAAGCTCTTCAAAGTGGGGGACCTCGTCCTCAGGAGAGCCGAGGCTTCTCAACCGACCGAGCAAGGAAAGCTCGCCCCAAATTGGGAAGGGCCGTATCAGATCGCCCGGGTACAACGACCAGGGGCGTATAAATTAAAGTCCCTAGAGGGGACCCTGATTCCGCGAAGCTGGAACTCCGAGAATCTACGAACGTACTACCAGTAAAACCCCTAGGGGTTCAAGACAATCAGGACAATGGACTCAGCTTCCTTTTCGCAAATAATTCTCTTATCTTGATGGCTGTAATTCTCTTCTAATGTTGGGTCGTCTGTGATCCTCAGATTCTCCGGCCAAAATCGGGATGCCTCGAGGGTCGACCGTAGAGAACCAGACTCCCTCGACCTCGGGAAGAAGCCGTGAGGGGTGGAAAGGGTGGCTCCACCCGGGGCGCCACAAAGTGGACCTCCGGGAGCGGTCGACGATCCCCGATCCCCGAAGCGAGCGTTCCCTCGACTAAGGTCGGGATGCCCCGAGAGTCGACCGTAGAGAACCAGACTCCCTCGACCTCGGAAAGCGTCGCAGGTCGGTAGAGCGTGCCCAGACCCGCCGACCTGACGGACAATCCCCCGATTAAGGTCGGGATGCCCCGAGGGTCGACCGTAGAGAACCAGACTCCCTCGACCTCGGGAAGAAGTCGTGAGGGGTGGAAAGGGTGGCTCCACCCGGGGCGCCACAAAGTGGACCCCCGGGAGCGGTCGACGATCCCCGATCCCCGAAGCGAGCGTTCCCTCGACTAAGGTCGGGATGCCCCGAGGGTCGACCGTAGAGAACCAGACTCCCTCAACCTCGGGAAGCGTCGCAGGTTGGTAGAGCGTGCCCAGACCCGCCGACCTGACGGACGATCCCCCGACTAAGGTCGGGATGCCCCGAGGGTCGACCGTAGAGAACCAGACTCCCTCGACCTCGGGAAGAAGCCGTGAGGGGTGGAAAGGGTGGCTCCACCCGGGGCGCCACAAAGTGGACCCCCGGGAGCGGTCGACGATCCCCGATCCCCGAAGCGAGCGTTCCCTCGACTAAGGTCGGGATGCCCCGAGGGTCGACCGTAGAGAACCAGACTCCCTCGACCTCGGAAAGCGTCGCAGGTCGGTAGAGCGTGCCCAGACCCGCCGACCTGACGGACGATCCCCCGACTAAGGTCGGGATGCCCCGAGGGTCGACCGTAGAGAACCAGACTCCCTCGACCTCGGGAAGAAGTCGTGAGGGGTGGAAAGGGTGGCTCCACCCGGGGCGCCACAAAGTGGACCCCCGGGAGCGGTCGACGATCCCCGATCCCCGAAGCGAGCGTTCCCTCGACTAAGGTCGGGATGCCCCGAGGGTCGACCGTAGAGAACCAGACTCTCTCGACCTCGGAAAGCGTCGCAGGTCGGTAGAGCGTGCCCAGACCCGCCGACCTGACGGACGATTCCCCGACTAAGGTCGGGATGCCCCGAGGGTCGACCGTAGAGAACCAGACTCCCTCGACCTCGGGAAGAAGCCGTGAGGGGTGGAAAGGGTGGCTCCACCCGGGGCGCCACAAAGTGGACCCCTGGGAGCGGTCGACGATCCCCGATCCCCGAAGCGAGCGTTCCCTCGACTAAGGTCGGGATGCCCCGAGGGTCGACCGTAGAGAACCAGACTCCCTCGACCTCGGAAAGCGTCGCAGGTCGGTAGAGCGTTCCCAGACCCGCCGACCTGACGGACGATCCCCCGACTAAGGTCGGGATGCCCCGAGGGTCGACCGTAGAGAACCAGACTCCCTCGACCTCGGGAAGAAGTCGTGAGGGGTGGAAAGGGTGGCTCCACCCGGGGCGCCACAAAGTGGACCCCCGGGAGCGGTCGACGATCCCCGATCCCCGAAGCGAGCATTCCCTCGACTAAGGTCGGGATGCCCCGAGGGTCGACCGTAGAGAACCATACTCCCTCGACCTCGGGAAGCGTCGCAGGTCGGTAAAGCGTGCCTAGACCCGCCGACCTGACGGACGATCCCCCGACTAAGGTCGGGATGCCCCGAGGGTCGACCGTAGAGAACCAGACTCTCTCGACCCCGGGAAGAAGTCGTGAGGGGTGGAAAGGGTGGCTCCACCCGGGGCGCCACAAAGTGGACCCCCGGGAGCGGTCGACGATCTCCGATCCCCGAAGCGAGCGTTGTTGGGGTATGTGGAGACCTTTGGTGATGAAGAGAATTGAAGAAAAATCAATTCTGCATAGTTTTCTGTCTGGCGGACTGTCGGAGTCGACTCGAGCTTCAGTCGAGTCGACTCGGGAACAGTCGAGTCGACTCGAGGTCTGTCGAGTCGACCCGAGAGGAGAAAGCCGCAAAAACCATGTTTCTGTCTGGACTGTCAGAGTCGACTCGTACTACAGTCGAGTCGACTCGGAGCATCGTCGAGTCGACTCGAGATACAGTGGAGTCGACTCGAGATCGTGCCAGTTAAACTGGAAGTTGTTCAGACGTGCCAGAGTCGATTCGGACTTCAGCCGAGTCGACTCGGGCTCGCGAAAAATCGTACGGACGATTTTCTTTTGGTGTTTTTGGTGGCGTTTCGACGGCTATGATCATCTGAAGGTCTTGAGACTATATATAGGACTCATGAGAGCCCTAGGGTAGGGTTATTGGCCGTATATTTGAGAGAGACTCTTGTTTGTGAGGCTAGGGTTCTAGAGAAGAAGAGGATTGGGATCCTACTTCTTGTGCAAAGGGAATTCTGTGTGAATCTCTTGTAGATCGATCGCTTGTGATCGTTCGGGTGTGTGCTATCTCTGTAATCAGTTCATCCTTATTGAGATTTGGAGCGGTGGAGGACGTAGGCTATTTGTAGCCGAACCTCGTTACATTTTTGTGTTTGCTTTGCTATTTTCTTCCTTCTTCTTCCTTTGATCTTTGATAATCCGTTGCGGTGCTCAAGTGTTTTATCCTACTGATACCACGGGGTAATCTTTTGCCCTTCGTAGACGGAGCGAAGAGGTGATCCTTGAGTCCGGAGTCGAGAGAGCGAGAGAGTGCTTATCCGTTTGTATCTCTCTTGCTTGTCCGACGTCGGTGGCGGCGCTGGTGTGAGTGGGTTCCGGTGCGGGGCGCCGACAACAATTGGTATCAGAGCTATTGGTTATTCTGCGATGGCGGATGAAGGGAATTTGCGAATTGAGAAGTTCAATGGCACGAACTTCGGATTTTGGAAGATGCAAATAGAAGATTACCTTTACCAGAAGGATCTCTATTTACCTCTTGGAGGTAGAGCAAAGAAACCAGAGAAGATGTCCGATGAAGACTGGGAGGTCCTCGATCGGAAGACGCTCGGCACCATCAGATTGTCACTTGCATCCCAAGTGGCATTCAACATCAAAAACGAGAAGACGACGATGGAGTTGATGGCAACATTGTCGCGGATGTACGAGAAACCCTCAGCATCAAACAAGGTATTTCTCATGAAGAGGTTGTTTAATCTTCGTATGAAAAATGGCGGCAGCATAGCAGAATACCTCAACGAGTTCAATGGACTCACGGCCCAGTTGGAGTCAGTGGAGATTAGTTTTGACGATGAGATTCGGGCATTGCTAATCCTCTCCGGATTGCCTGATAGCTGGGAGGGCCTGGTGATGGCGGTGAGCAACTCTTCGGCAACGGGGAAGTTGATTTTTGATGACGTTGTGGGAGTGCTTCTGAGTGAAGAAGGAAGAAGGAAATCTTCTGGAGCTACGGAGTCGTCTGGAAGTGCACTAAACACCTCTGACCGGGAAAGACAAAAAAAGGACGGTCGATTTCGAAGCGACTCGAAGTCGAGATCCAGCAGGTCTCGAGCACCTCAGAACAAGGGAGCGAAGTGCTGAAACTGCGGGAAGACGGGGCACTTTAGGAGGGATTGCAAATCTCCTAAAGGGAAGCAAGGCGACCACACCGAAGGAGTCAGCAAGGATCTGGCAAATCTTGCTGAAGACGGTGATATGGATGCCCTCGTTCTATCTTTGTCTACCTGTGACGAGTCTTGGGTGATAGACTCGGGCGCGTCTTTCCATGCTACATCCCAACGGAAGCTTCTTGGAGGATATGAGAAGGGAGACTTTGGCAAAGTCTACCTAGGGGATGGAGAGCCTTGCACCATACAAGGAAGGGGAAGCGCGGAAGTGAAGTTGGTTTCTGGATCTTCACTTGAGCTTGAGGACGTACGGCACGTGCCTCAACTGCAGAGGAATCTGATTTCTGTTGGACAGTTGGCGAGCCAGGGGTACAAGGCTACTTTCACAGCTGATCAGTGGAAGATATCCAGAGGTTCGTTGACGGTGGCTAGTGGCAAGAAGGTTGGGACACTTTATGTCACCAACGGCACGGAGAACTCTATTGGAGTTGTTGCAGCAGATGTGGACACCAAGTTATGGCATTGTAGACTTGGGCACATGAGTTATCAGGGACTGGAGGTGATGCACCAGTTGGGAAAGCTGCAGGGTCTCAGGAGTGTTGAGATGGACTTCTGTGAGGATTGTGTTCTCGGAAAGCAGAAGCGTGTTTCATTCAACAAAGAAGGTAAACCTCGGAAGCAAGAAAAGCTAGATCTCGTGCACACGGACGTGTGGGGGCCTGCACCAGTTTCTTCCATTGGTGGATCTCAGTACTATGTTACTTTTATTGATGATACTACCAGGAAGCTTTGGGTGTTCTTCTTGAAGCACAAGTCAGAGGTATTTGGGGTCTTCAGGAGATGGCAGGTGATGGTAGAACTCGAGACAGGAAAGAAGTTGAAATGCCTGAGATCGGACAACGGTGGTGAGTATTGTAGCAGGGAGTTTGAGGACTATTGTGCAGATGCTGGGATCGTCAGGCAAAGGACAGTTCCAGAAACACCACAACAAAATGGAGTTGCTGAAAGGATGAACAGAACAATTAATGAGCGTGCCAGGAGTATGAGGATACATGCTGGATTGCCACAGCAGTTTTGGGCGGAAGCAGTTAACACTGCTGCCTACTTGATCAACAGAGGGCCATCAAAGAAACTTGAATTTGGGATTCCTGAGGAAGCATGGACAGCGAAGAAGATTGATTTGGCGCACTTACGAGTATTCGGTTGTACCAGTTATGTCCATGTTGATTCCAGTCAAAGAAGCAAACTAGACGCCAAATCAAAGAAGTGTATTTTCGTTGGATACGGAGGTCAACAGTTTGGGTACCGGCTTTGGGATCCCGAACACAAGAAGATCATTCGTAGTAATGATGTGGTATTCAATGAGAAAATGCAGCAGAGCACTGAATCAGAAACAAAACCTGTTGAGCCGTGTTTTGTGGATCCTAAAGAGGAGTCTACAAATTCTGGTCAGAAGACTCAGTCAGAGCAAGAACCTGAAGCATTGGCACCCCCTCCACAACTAAGAAGGTCCACTCGTAGTACTCATGGGAAGCCTCCTCAAAGGTATGATGGGACTCTTAGTTATTTGCTGCTCACAGATAATGGCGAACCTGAATGCTTCACGGAGGCATTGGAGGTTGATACCAGGAAGGAGTGGGAGTTGGCCATGGATGATGAGATGAAGTCATTGGAGCAGAATCAAATGTGGGATTTGGTGGATCTGCCCAAGGGGAAGAAAGCACTGTCAAACAAATGGGTTTACAGGCTGAAGGAAGAGCAAGGCGGGAAGAAGCGATACAAGGCCAGGCTGGTTGTAAAAGGATTTCAGCCGAGAGCAGGTATCGACTTCACAGAGATCTTTTCTCCTGTAGTCAAGATGAGTACTATTCGAGCGGTGCTGAGCATGGTGGCAGTAGAGGATCTTCACTTAGAGCAGCTTGATGTGAAGACGGCCTTTCTCCACGGAGATCTCGATGAGGAGATATATATGCAGCAGCCGGAGGGATACATTGCAGCTGGCACGGGTGACTTAGTCTACAAACTAAAGAAAAGCCTCTATGGTTTGAAACAGGCACCCAGACAATGGTATCTCAAGTTCGATAGTTACATGCTTGAGATAGGATACAGGAGATGTCAAGAGGATCACTGTTGCTACTTCCGGGACTTCGGTACATCTTACATTATCTTGCTATTGTATGTTGATGACATGTTAGTTGCAGGAGCTAGCATGCATGAGATTGCAAAATTGAAGCTGAAGCTGTCAAGAAAATTTGCAATGAAGGATCTATGAGCAGCAAAACAGATCCTTGGGATGCGGATCAGTAGAGATAGGTCTAAACATATCCTCAGACTATCTCAGGCGGAGTACATCAGCCGAGTACTCAGGAGATTCTGCATGGAGGGTGCCAAACCTGTTGGCACACCGCTGGGTGCCCATTTTAAGCTCTCAAAAGGGCAAAGTCCGAAGACGCGGGTGGAGGAGCTCAATATGTCAAAAATCCCGTATGCATCGGCAGTGGGGAGCTTGATGTACGCTATGGTGTGTACGAGACCAGACATTGCTCAAGCAGTGGGAGTTGTGAGTCGCTTCATGAGCTGCCCAGGCTTGGAGCATTGGCGCGCAGTCAAATGGATACTGAGGTATCTGAAAGGCACTGAGCACATGTCATTGTGCTATGGAGGTTCTGAGATCCGGTTACAGGGCTATGTGGACTCAGACATGGCAGGGGACTTGGACGGCAGGAGAAGCACGACAGGGTACTTGTTCACCTTGGGCAGTGGAGCCGTCAGTTGGATTTCCAGGTTGCAACCAGTTGTTGCATTGTCGACTACGGAGGCGGAGTATGTGGCAGCCACAGAGGCGTGCAAGGAACTAATATGGCTTCAAGTCTTGATGAAGGAGCTTGGGAAGGAACAGAAGGATTGCATGTTATATTCAGATAGTCAAAGTGCAATTCATCTGGCAAAGAATTCAGCTTTCCATTCAAGGACGAAGCATATTGACATACGGTACCACTTCGTGAGGTCATTGCTCGAGCAGGGACTCGTCAAGTTGGAGAACCACCCGGGGCGCCATGGTTTCAAGGCGAAACCGTCCTCCGGCCCCGCGGTTTCAAGGCGAAACCCGGGCTGGAAGAAAAAACGGGAGCGGATTAACTCCAGCTCCTCCTCTGACAGACTCGACCCTACCTCCTCGGGACCCAAACCCATTCTTACAGAAAAATAAAGGGGAACTGAAGCTAGGAGAGGAAGAAAGGAAGGAAACCCTAGATAAAACAGGGTGAAAACCTACTGGACATCGCCGGAAATCGCTCCGGGCACCAACGGCAAGGTTCGGTTGAGGAAGGAAGTAAGGGAGAAAGACAACAAAAATAAGAGGCAGCCAAATAAAACCTTTAGGGCAACCTCGAGGGGTTTATATAGACCCCCCTGACGGCCCAGATCAACAGGGTCGGTTCCCATCCCCCGACCGGGTTGCGCCACGTGTCGACCTCGGAGGCCGAGGCACCATATTCACTCCGGATTAATAAATCGGGTACGAAATCAAAGCGTTGTCCCATCGGATCTCGGGGCCTCATCATGGGTCCGCAGAATCAAATCGTCTTGAGGAACGAGCGGACGCCACCCCCGCTCCCCTCATTTAATAAGGCCCTGAGACACGTGGAGCCCCGACGTAGCCTCCAACTCACCAGATCCATGATCCGGTAGCACGAGGTCGGAAACGTCCGACCTCAGATCATGCCGCGTGTCCATTTTGAAACGTAAAACGGCACACTCATTAATGAACGGGGAGCCTCGACCACAGGATCGAGGCGCCGTCTCGTCGAGCTCGAGGACCCTCATCATGGATCCGCCGCACAAAGCGACCTTGGCGATCCAAGAGACGCCACCCCCGCTTCAAGAAGCGTAATGATGTGAGCTTCATCATAAGTTCGCTGAATAAAGCAGCCTCGAGACGTCAAAGGGCGCAGGTTTCACCATGAAAACTCCGAGAAGCGCAAGGGTGCGGACGAGACTCGCCCCCCAACTTTAGCAATAGACTTTACTTCCTACGTCCAAGCCCACAAGCCGCTCGAACTCGGAAGTCGGGGGTAGTGTTGGGGGGAATAAGATTTTTCCTCCAAATGACACAAATGCCCCTAAGAAGCCGCACAACCTCCAACCCTGGACGGCCGAAGTCGGCGTCCGACCTCGGAACGCCCGACCTCAAGACGACTGACCTCGAGACCTCCGATCTAAGAAAAACCCCGATGTTCGAGGTCTACTCTTGTCAACCACCTACTACGGCCGTGCACCTCTGAGGTCCGGCCGAGAACCATACCCTGACGCCCCTCTGGCATTTATTGCGCATGGCCGCTGTAACCCTCCGGCTCACTCAACAATTAATGCGGATCTCCGACTTACTCAATAATAAATGCGGATCTCCGGCTTACTCCACAATAAATTCGGATCTCCGGCTTACTCCACAATAAATTCGGATCTCCGGCTTACTCCACAATTAATGCGCATGGCTCCTGTCATCTACGGACTCTCAGCTCCCCACGGCAAATTAGCCCAGCAGAGTCTAGTCGACTATGATAAGTCTCTGATCTCGGCCATACCTCCGACACCAATGCAATAATTCGCCTGGTAGCGTGCTAGTTCGGGTTGTACGACGCCCTCACCGCCGACATCGGTGCAATAATTCGCCTGACCGTGCGCCGACCTGAACAACATGCCGAGCCGTACTACGGCTTCGCCCTGTTACATCGCAGGTAAACCGACCCTCGCCTATAAAAGGGAGCCTTCGCCTCTCAGGAGGGGGTTGGAAGATTGATGCACTCTACAGATACTGTTTATCTCTCTTTTTACACTATTTGCCCCCTCCCTCACTTGAGCGTCGGAGGGCCGGCGCCGGAAAATCCGGCCACCGGTTCGTGTGCAGGCACCCAGACGGAGGACGCCGCCAGCTGACGGATCGCCGCCCCGCCGCGAGGATCTGCTGCTCCTTCTCTCCGGCCGCCCCAGACGGTGGACGCCGCCCGCCGACCGGTCGCCGCCCCGCAGTGGTGACTCCCCGCTCCCTCTCCTTGACCGAAGATTGCCCCCGGGTCCAATTTCCAGCAACAAAACATATTGACTATTACTTAAGTATTTTTATGGATGGCAGCCCTCTTTTTAGTTAACGCCCTGTAGAATGGTGCTAGTTTTATCTGGAAATGATGAGATTTCTATCATTTTTTCTGAAGAAACTTGAATTATCTTCTGCCTTTGATTTTGTTGGTTTGTTAGGTCCGGCTAAAGAGAATGCTCCATCTTCTCTCTGTATTTGATAGATATACTCAATCTAATAGCTTTTAGCTTGATTGCCTGAATTAAAAACGTGTAGGTGCCATTTTACTAGAAGATTGTGTAATGCATTTGAGCAACAAGACAAGGTCTAAGATTGCTACTTATATTTATCTTTTATGCTCAATCAATTTAAAATGTAGGTCATAACTGGTTGTGGACTTGTGGTTGTGACACATGAGCAACTGTTTGTCACCAACAGGAGTATAGTGTTTTCTTTTTTTCTTTTTTGTTAAGGGAAAAAAATAAGGCAGAACAAATCAATATCTATCAGAAAATAAAAGGAGGAGAGTACAAGGAGCAAAATAGAAGAGAGAACAAAATAGAGGAAATTGAGATCTGCTAGGAGACAGAATCACAGGAGGAAAGAAGGAAATCAATCGCCAAATAGATTTCGATGGATTGAGAACTAATCCTAGCTGATATGCAACAAGGAGAACGGAGGAGTTTCAACCTTCTCTTCCTTCTACGCGTTCATTTCTTTCCAGCCACACAATCCAACAGATTGTCATCATCAAGGTCTTATAGCCAAACCTTCAATCTTTGTTAAGAGAAGCATCAACCCAATGAGTTCAGAAGGTATCCAGTTCATCAGGCACATTGAAGAGATTTAGCTGACAGATAAAATGCGCCCAAATACTGAAGGACACAAAAGAAATAAGTGAGCTACTGTTTCATCATCCAAAGAGCAGAAAATGCAGCAGCTTGGTGAAGGTGAAGTCCTCTTTCTAAATCTGTCTTTAGGGAGAATACTTTCTTAGTGAGAAGGATAGTAAAGCATTTAATTTTATCAGGTAAAGGAACCTTCCATACTCTTTCCTATAGAACAAAGAAGGCCTCCAAAGCTTAATGTTTTATGACAGTTGTTCATTTTCTTCCTTAGACCTCCTCCAGACTGCAAGATCCTCTCTTTCTGATAATACAGAAGATTGCAATAAAGTAAGAAGCATAGCTAATTCCTCATTGCCGCCACGAATTTGATGATTTGTGAATTCGAAATCAGCTCTATTGGCATTTCTCTTGACTGCAGGACAGTAAAGTATTGGATATAGATTTAATAGAGGATGTGAATCAATCCATTTTCCAGCTCGAAGCAAGCACCAATGTTAAACACATTATATAGGGAGTTAAGTACACTCTCTCTTCTAATATAAGCTCCTGGCTTTGACTAGATATTCTCACAGTTTTTCTTGCATGGACTAGGTTCCACCATAATTCATCAAACTTGGCATCATTTGGACTTAAAGATCTATCACACCCAAATACCCAATCCACCTTGGCATTTCTTCTTACATGCCCTGTTCCATTTCTTCTTACTGCCTTTCAATAAACATACTCTTCTAAGTTCGTCAATTTCATTGATAACCCAACACAGGAGGCTGAAGTTGGACATCAAGTGTATAGGGAGAAGAGCGTTATTAAATTCCATGATGTAGCGAAAATGCCTTTGCGTGAATGGAAGTGTGGAGACAATTCACAGGAAAAATGATCATAAGCAGCTCGTTTAATTTTATCTCTTTTAAGAGCATATTTGAATTTCGAGCACTTTGATATAGATTTTATGCATGGGCTTAGCAAGCATACCGAAAAGGTCTACATATGTTTGAGAACAGAAATGATATCCTATAAACTTGTAAACAACATCAAATCTGAGAAGCTAGAAAACAAATGGTTAAGGTCTTCCATATTCAAAATTATATAAGTGTTTCATGATACGTTGAATATAGCATGCGGTGTCTTCAGCAGTCATCATGTATATCATGATAGTCCTTACTCCGTACATCGATTACTATTAGAACTAAATTTACAAAAGAGGTCTATTGGAGATTACACAGGATACGAGAAGACATTCTGTACAGGGACAAATAAGGAGAGTTGGAAAGAAGCTGTTGCTGGAAATTGGACCCGGGGGCCGCCGTGAAGCCGGGGAAGGAGGAGCTCCGCTGCTGCAGGAGGCGGACGGCGGTGCGCCGGCTGACTGCGTCCTCCGCCGCGGGGGGTGTGCACGTCCTGCAAGGAAAACCGGTGGCCGGGCTCCCCGGCGCCGGCCCTCCGATGCCTAAGTCAGAGGGGCCAAGTATGTGGAGAGAGCAGGGAAGAGAGTATATGGAGAAAACAGCAAGAACATTCGGATAAGATAAAGAAGACGAAGAGGATGATGTCCTCAATTGTGTCTGTGCTTCCTCGGCGGGTTCAGTCCCGGGGATCTGTTTCCGTTTTTTTTGTTCTTCTTCTCCCTTTTCCCCCCAGGTTTCCTTTTATAGGAGGATTTTTGTTACCTGGGAGGTGACAGGAGGTTTGTCCTGTTTTGTAATAATTGGGCACGATTTGGCCCATTAATGGCGTAATGGAGAACGGGACCGGATCAGACCGGAATCAGGGAGTTGTCACGGTCGATCGGACCTGTTGGAGTGGTTGAACCGCCGGCTGTGGTGGGCCTGGGGTCCGTGGATGGTAAGTGCATTTATTACCGAATGAACCGGCGGTCAGGGAGAGCCATACGTTCTGATGGTTCAGTGATCCGGAGATCGTCTTGGGCCGTGTTCATTAAATGACTGAGTGCATCGGAGACTTGAGAGAGTCTCGTGCATTAATGGCAGGTCGTGCCGAATACCTGCGAAGATCTTATGCCTTGATGGCTTGGAGATAGTGGCAGGTTATAGTGTTGTTGTCAGGTCCCTTAGAGGGTTAGGTGGAAATTGGATATTTGGCTAAGGCATGGGCTCGGCCTGCTGTGCTCGGCCTTCTGGTCTCGGCCTTCTGGTCTCGGCTCTCTGGTCTCGGCTCTCTGGTCTCGGCCTTCTGGTCTCGGCTCTCTGGTCTCGGCTCTCTGGTCTCGGCCTTCTGGTCTCGGCTCTCTGGTCTCGGCTCTCTGGTCTCGGCCTTCTGGTCTCGGCTCTCTGGTCTCGGCCTTCTGGTCTCGGCCCTCTGGTCTCGGCTCTCTGGTCTCGGCTCTCTGGTCTCGGCCTTCTGGTCTCGGCTCTCTGGTCTCGGCCTTCTGGTCTCGGCTCTCTGGTCTATGAGCTCGAGAGCAGAAGAGCTCGATCACTTAGGATGAGCTCGAGAGCGGAAGAGCCCGATCACTTAGGATGAGCTCGAGAGCGGAAGAGCCCGATCACTTGGATGAGCTCGATCTTGCTGACGGATTTGGGTGCTATAATTGCATTTGTGGGGTGGTCCATTTTACCACCAACAGAAGCTATATAGAAGATCCTTTTGAGAATATCCCGTCTTAGCCTTTATGCTTCACACCTATTTGTTTCCACAAGGAAATGAGCAAAACTGGCCCTCAAATTCTGATAAATTTCCAGGCAAATTGCAGTGAAAATACTTTAGTACACTAATCATCTTAAGTAGGGTTGAAATTAGATCTGATATGGATTAGATACCAGTATATTCATATTCATGTTTGTTTAGATACGAATATGGATGTTAGTTAGATACAAAAATTTGTATCTATATTTGTTTTAAATGAATATGAATGTAAATTGGATACTTAAAAGTATAGATATAAATATGGATATACACTGGATAATTAAACTTTATGACCATAAAATCAAAGATGTTGCTAAGTGAAAAGTAAATCAAGTTAGTAATATATTAATATAGTCATTTATTTTTTAAAAAAATTAATGAGTGTTATATAAAATTAAATAGAGTTACGAATAGAATCAAATATTCAGATACGGATTATGTAGTCACCTATCTATATCCATATCCATATCCTTTTTTCTTTGATGGATACAGATACGGATACAGATATTAGTTAGATGTTCGAATTTTTATTCATATTCGGATAGATTCGAGTATAAAAATGGATTTAGATAGATAATATCCAAATAGTTCATATTCTTCTTACTTTTTCAGAGCCACAGAAAGCGTAATTTCGAATGGAAGAAACGTGGAGTTCGTGAATCTAGTCATTAGTTACTTATTTCTTTTTTATTTTGCTGATTCTGATGGATATTGAAAAAATTATAATTGAATTAGTTGGTGATTTAATGCTAGCGAATTGATTTAATTATAATTATTGATATTGTATGAATATTACTTTCTCTGAGCTTGCATTTTTTTTTTTTTTTTTTTGGTACAACGGCGGCTCACAACCTACGGGTGTGGATACGGCCTGCAAAATCTGAAACAAGTAAATCAAAGAGAGACTCCGGCACAGTGTCGGGCTCCCGCAAAATAAAACCTCCAGAATGGTGAGCCGCATAGGAAGCGACCCAATCAGCTGCACAATTCGCTTCCCTGTAGACGTGTGTAGCCTGATAGGTTTCACACGCCTGCAGAAGACTGCGAATGTCCATAAGCAGCGGTCTGCCCTCACCTGCACGACCTCGGCCTCTCACCCAATCAATCACAGTGGACGAGTCACCCTCAAGAATGATCTGGTCAGCACCCAGTGTCCGTCTCGCATAAGATACGCCCTCCCATGCGGCTCGGAGCTCAGCACATACCACCGATGCATCGGAGATCCGCTGACCCCCCAGTGCCACCAGTCTGGCATCATGATCTCGAATGACGAAGCCTACACCTCCACCTCTCCGGTCAGCTGCCATACTGCCATCGAAATTCACCTTCAGGAAGCCAGGGGGTGGGGGTACCCAGGATACGAAAACGTAAGTGGGCGCTACAAGAGCAGAGGGGGTACCCCAGATGTCCCTGGCCAACCCGGAAGGTGACCCCACAGCAGTGCTAAGAAACTTCTCTGCATGCAAAAAGGCCCTGGCCACCACCGCCCCCGGGGGCGTGCTCCGACCCTCAAAGACTCGTGCATTCCTGTCTAACCAGGAGTGGTAAGCCAGGTATGCAACCCGAGTCCCTCTCTCCATCACCCCGGGCCCTGCCCCCGGACTCTCCAGGAAGCGAATGAACTCAGCAATGGACGGCCATCTCTGCCTCGGGTCGTAGGCCAACCCTGCACACCTCCAGATCTGAACAGCCCGCGGGCACTCAACTAGCACATGATAGATGGACTCCTCCACCTCCGAACAGACTGCACAGTCCGCAGCTATCCGTACTCCCCGTCGCATCAGAACACTCCTCGCGTGGAGGCAGCCCCAAGCTACCTTCTACATGAATAGTGCGACGCGTGGATGAACACGTAGTCTCCAGATCCAAGCACCATCAAGATATCGGGTCTCCACTCCTCCCCTCCACTGCGCTATATCGCGAGACCTCACTGTCGTCCGCCCGGACAAGCTCCATATCCTCCTATCCACTGTCATCCCCATCGGTATTGGTAAGGCCAGCACTCGCTCTGCAAGCTGCTCATCAAAAGTCCGCCTAACAAGATCTACATCCCATCTCTGCTCCCCCTGGACAAACAGAGCACTCAGTGTGCGCCCCTCCAACCACCCATGATCCATCAATGTGGGCCAGTCCTGCAATCTGCCCTCTGATAGCCACCTATCCTCTAGAATCCTGATAGTCCGACCGTCCCCAATCTCCCATCGTATCATAGGCAGCACCCCCGGGGCACGAGCACATATCTCTCTCCAAATAAAGGAAGCTCCGCGTCCAGCTCTGAATGTGGCCGAAGTGATGGGGTCACCATACTTCGCCCTCAGCAAAGAGGCCCAAATACTCCCCGACTCCAGAAGAAATCTGACTGCAAGCCTCGTGGCCAGTATCTCCCTACGCTCAAGTAGAGAGTGGATTCCCAGTCCACCCCGACTGGTTGGCTGACAAATGACCTCCCAAGCTAGTAAGTGGATGCCCCCTCTGTCCCCACGATGCCCCCAAATGAAAGTCCTGAACAACCTCTCCAATTTGCGGAGCACAGACACCGGTACCAGTGTATTAGACAATAGGTAAACAGGAATAGAACTCAAAACTGACCTCAGTAGGGTGACTCTGCCCATCATCGAAAGGGTGCTCACCTGCCAGCTCTCCAATCTCCGTCTGATACACGCCTCCATAGACGAACACTCCCCCTGCCGTAAGCGTCGGCCAGTAATCGGGACCCCGAGGTATCTAAAGGTCCCCTCCTGCTCGCCAATCCCCAATCTGCTCATAATGGAGGCCTTCACCCTAGGATCAGTCCTCGGGCTGAAGCTGATGGCTGACTTAGATAAGTTGACCATCTGACCTGAAACTCTACAATATCCCTCCAGGATCCCACTAATAGTCAGAGCTGATCTCCGTGTCGCGCGAGACAGTAGTAAGCAGTCATCCGCAAACAGCAGGTGAGAGATACATGTCGCACCCCTCGCCGGCCTATATGCCTCAATCTCCTGTGACACTGCTGCATGGCGAAGTGCTCGTGACAAGAAGTCCGAGCAGATGATGAACAGAAGAGGTGACAGCGGACAGCCCTGTCTCAAGCCCACTGATGACTCGAAATACCGCGATGGGGAACCATTTATCAATAATGCAAATGATGGTGACAGAATGCACCCCTGAATCCATCTAATCCACTGAGGGTGGAAACCAAACATCTCCAATGACCACCTCACAAAATCCCACCTCATCCTGTCATACGCCCGCTCCATATCCAGTTTTACCCCCATCAAGCTCCTACACCGGGGAGCACTCTGCAGATCAGACATGAACTCATGTGCACAAAGGATGTTATCAGAGATCGAACGACCCCCTACAAAGGCTCCCTGCTCCTGACAAATAATCCTGGGCAAAATACCTCTCAACCTCTGAACCAATACCTTAGCCACTACTTTGTGCAAAGTCGTGCACAAACTAATAGGTCGAAAGTGGCCCGGCTCTACTGGGTCATGTCTCTTCGGGATCAAGGTGATAAAGGTCCGCCTCCACTCCACAGGCATCGATGCCGATACAAAGAACTGCTGCACAGCCTCTAGAATCTCCTGTCTAATGATCTGCCAATATCTCCTGAAGAAAAGTGGGGGGAAACCATCCGGGCCTGGGGCCTTATCCTCACCTAGGGACCATAGGGCCTCCTGAATCTCCATATCTGACACTGGTCTGCTCAATGCTGCATTCTCACCCTCGGTGATCTGCACCTCTGGAACCAACCCCCACTCACCGCTATCAACATCCAACCTCCCTGTATCAGTCCATCTGGCATGAAAAAACTGCAGTAGAGTCCTCCTGACAACCTCCATATCCTCTGACTCCTGCCCACTGCTGTCCCTGATCCTGCGAATCCTGTTCTGCTGTCTCCGCATGATAGTCGACTGATGAAAGAACCTCGTGTTGCGATCCCCCTCGCGGATCCACTGAACCCTCGATTTCTGTCTCCAGAATACCTCCTGCTGCCTGAGTAGAGAATGATGCACAGCCAAAAGCCCCCTAAGCTCCCCCTGGTCCTCCTCAGACAGTCCTCCACCACTATCCTCATGGGCCTGCGCCCTAATAATAGATGCTTCAACTTTCTCCACCCTTCTAAACAGATTCCCCACTTCCTCCTTATTCCACCGGATCAACCGGCGTCTAGTCAGCTCAAGCTTCCGGGTCACCCTATACATCGCACTCCCCCTAACAGGCGTACTCCAGGCCTCCCTCACCACATCCCACGATCTCGGGTAGGATAGCCATACCTTCTCAAATCGAAATGGAGAATAAGTCTGAACAAAATGTGAAGTACTCACCAATATGGGGCAATGGTCAGAGGCAATCCTAGGCAAGTGGCGCACCCAATAATCTGAGAATCTCTGTACCCATCCGGTCGAGGCAAATACTCAGTCAAGCCGCTCCCATACTCTGGCCTGGCCCTGCTGGTTATTGCACCATGTAAATCTTGGGCCTGTGAATCCAAGATCAGCTAGCCCATTAGACATTAAGAAGTTCTGAAATTCCCGGACCTCAATTTTGTTGGTGAATGCCTTTCCACCCCTCTTCTCCATCGGACCATCAATACAATTAAAGCCCCCTGCTATCAACACCGGGTGCCCCAACTGTATGAGGCTTGTGGCCTCCTCCCACAACACTCTTCTCTCCCTATAATCAGTACTTGCATATACTGCCAGTAAAACCCATGGGGGAGCATTACCCTCTGATATCACTAAGTTCACCTGCTGCCTACACTGGTGGAAAACGTCAATGTTGCACGTCCCCACCCTCCACAACACAATAATCCCTCCGGATAGCCCCTGTGCCTCCACTACATAAGTCCCCCAAGACCTCGGAATAGTATGCCTGACCCGCTCCAAGCTTCCTCCCGACAATCTTGTCTCAAACAGAATACAAATCTCAGGATCATGAAGGCTTACCAATCTCTGGAAAGCCGGTTTGAAGGACGGCTTCCCCGCCCCCTACAGTTCCACAATAAAACCTTCATTACAACTGTTGAACAGTGCTTGGATGAGTCAGAGATACCTGTGACCCATCCACCACCCGTGACCCATTCTCCTCTATGGAAGACCCTGCATCCTTCTGTCCATGAGCAAGCAACACCTCCTTCATCTGCTTGGCAATCACAGCATGACCCGGGCCGCCAGTGGAACCTCCTTCCCCAGCCTCCCGATTGGCCGATTCCCCCTACACTCCAACAACCGGCAAGCATCTAGGGTCTCCCGTGCCCCTGTTCTCCCCTTCTCCCGAACATGACAAGCTGCCCGTTAGAATCCCCGTCGGGACCCCGCCGCCGGCCGCCGCTGTAGAGGTCGAAGTCGATGATCCCGGCCGATCCAACGCCTTGTCGCCGTAGACCCCCTTCACCGCACCACCGGGACTCAGGGCAACAAAGGGCTGCCCAGCAGGTGGCCGGACTCCTCCCACGACCGTCGGCGACAAGCTCCGGCTGCGGAATCTCCGCCGGTCAGCTCCCTGGCCTACCATCGCCGGCCTCGGCACATTTGGCACGGAAGGGAACCGTGCCAAACGGGCCGTGCCAGCCGGCCGCTTGGATGGGCTACGAGCCCGTTTGAGCATAACGGGCCCCGCCTCGGCCCGCTGATGGGCTCTGGCCTGATCCAGATTCAGCGGGCCCACAGATCTATTCGGCCCACGGTCCTGACTTGGGCCTGGGTCTTGGGGTCTGGCTGGCGACTTCAGAACTCGGTCCGATTGCGCCTGGTGCCGAGTCAACTCGGCCGTCTGAGATCCCGCCGCCACACCGGTGTCCGGATGTCCCGAACCCTTCCCCGGCGACCCTCGCCGGGCGAACTTCTTTGGCTTCCGCCACCCCTCAGCGTCCGGCGAAGAGTCAGCTAGATCTGCCGCAGCCGAGTCAGGAGTCGGTTTCACCGCACTTGCTCGCCGATCCGCCTCGGCCGTTTCCGTCATCTTCTTCACGCCAGCCGGGGCGCCGCTTTTCCCCCAAAACCTCTGTCGGGGAACTGTCATCCACGGGCCAAAGGTCAGCCGATCCTCCTCCAGCTGTGGGGATACATCCGACCCACTACCAGGCTCGCCATGCCTCTCCATCTCTTCGACCCCCGGCTCCGACCCCGTTTGCAATCCCGGGGCCTGGAAGCAGCACTCGCCGGATTGATGGCCCAAGCGGGCGCACCGATAGCACAACCCCGGCAAATCCTCATAGGCAAAGGTTTGCCAGAACCTCGCCTGCGCTCCCTGGACAATGGTTCCCGGGATCAGTGGCTGCCGGACATTGATTTCAACCTTCACCCTAGCATACCCGATGCGCCGCCTCTCATGGGAGAACCGGTCGAGCTCCAGGGGGTTTCCCACCTCCGCCACAATCACCCTGATCGCCTCCATATCCCAGTACTCGACTGGGAGCCCGGGCAGCCGGACCCAAACAACCGCTCGGTTCACCGAATGAGTACCCGGAATGAAATCGGGTCTCCACTTCTCCATTGCCAATAACTGCCCCGCACCACCCACGGCCCAGCAGCGAGCGCCGCCGCCCGGTCGTCGCCAGAGGCAAACCGGACAGTAACGAAGCCCTCCATCATCGGCAAGACCTCAACCTCATTTTTTAACTTTCCCCTGCTCCTGAGATCCCGTGCCACCAGCTCCGGAGAGACCCGCCGCCCCAAGCTCTTTGCAATCACAGCTGTTTCCATCCAGCTGTTCCTAGCTGCCGCAACCCTCTCCTCCGGGACCACCGCCACCCGAGGAAACCTCCGTTGCAGCACCTCCAGTTCGTCAGCAGTGAGGCGATGACTGGGTTCCTCCGGCCGCCGTTTCATCCCTCCCGCCACCTCCGACCACAGCGGCGTGGTCTTGGCCTGCCCAGGAGCAATGTGTGAAAGCCGGGGCCAACCCGGGTCACCGGCCACCACCGTACCAGGGGCCTTAACTGACCCCGTCTTCCTCCCCACCTCCGGCTCCGCCATCTCCCCCGACCGCCACTCGTTCGGGATAATCCCCGTGAGACCGCCCACGGTCGCACGAAGATTAAAGCACTCACTCACTCACTCACTCACCCACCCCGCCACTAGTTGATCGTGGTTGCTTGCATTTTTTTCGGAGCTTTGCTCCGATATTGGATTCGGGGCGCGACATAATATCTCGTACACTTCTATCCCTACCCACAAGGCAAATCCACCGCCAAGCCTTCAGGGCATCCAATCCCCCGAACAAGAGCTCCACGTCATTTGGACGAAAGCCACTGGTTGCTTGCTGCTTCTCGACATCTTCGGCGCCCCTTCTGGTTTTTCTCGAAAAATAAGTGTTCCTTTTGGCCTGTTGGAGTACTGGGACAACGCTGCTGCTGAACCTCATCATGGGCTAAAGAGAACATATGGAGCCATTATTTCCACATCATCGCCAAATACTACCAACGTACAGCTTAAGCACCTCCCAGTGGATCAGCATTTAGAAGGTGAGCTAGGCATGAAGCATCTTTCAAAGAGGAAGCTGCAACCCTTGGGATATCATGTGCATTTGCCCAATTGCCCATCCGGTGCCGGTGCTGTTCTGGCGGCGGAGCGAGTACGTGCAGTACGGGTCGTGTTTACCGGGGGCGGAGGAATGGTCGGTGTTCATAGATCGGACGGAGGTCAGGAGCCGCGCGGTAAGCGTAATGGGAGTGTTGGAGGGAATCAGGGCGGAGAGGGCGAAGAAGATGAGAGAGAAAGTGGTGGAGCTGATACCGAGGTTGGTGTACGCGGCGGCGGAGGACGTGTTGGGGGAGGGGATGGAGGACGCGTTCGACGCGGCAGTAGACGGGGTCTTGAGGCGGTTCCGGGACCGCCTGTGGAGGGGCAGGGAAGGAGGAACAGTTTTGGGGAAAGCGAAGGGAGGAGAGGAGGGAGGGATTAACGTACATTTAGCAATATAGCTTTAACTCTGGGTTATAGCTTCTTATTGCTTAGTACTTTGCTTTCTCATATATTACATTCTTATGTGTCAGATATGGAATTTTGTTATAATGGGTGTATTTCAAGATCGTTTTCTTTTTTTCTCTGTAGAAATTTTTTAACAGCATGGTTTGAAATTACTGAAGATATGCGGTGCTCCGAAAAAAACACTAAAGATATGTAAAACAAAGAATATGAAAATATTTTAGCCAGAGAATAACAAGCCAAAATATACAAGAATAAAGCAAAACAGACCTACCATTTCTTTTCTTTTTTTTCATTTTATTTTGGATAGAAGAGTATTCATTCAGAACTCATTTGATACCATCGCTATTTTTGTTTCCCTATAATTTAGCAAAATTCTACATGAAGGTTGATATTGGAGATAAAAACTTTTGTCATTTATTGCTTCTATTTCATTTTTTCTTTGAGAGTAATAAATCTTTGCTTAAAAATATTTTTAAATAATATACAAAGTAAGAGATTTTATGATACATTTGTTCAATTTATGTTAATTTTTTTTCTAAATATTTTGAAAATGAAATACAGAAAACAAAAGAAATACCAAACTACCAGCCACATGATGTGCTAAACCATCACTCTATCGGCTGATTTACGAAATTATTTTTGAACCAAACGATGTGGACATCTTTCATACTTCATTTCATCGATTGAATGAAAGAAATTATAGCAGAGTGAACGAACTCATCCAGAACTTGCGCTCAAGGTTAAGTTACTAATCTTTTTTTTCAAAAAAAGTCAGTGCTATCATTTATAATGTTGTGAAGCCCTTAGCAGTCTATGCGGCAAGGCTTGCGTCGCAAGAACCGGTGCTGTGGCAATTTAAATAAATCAGTCAAAGCTTGGCGCAAAAGAAAGCAGAAAACAATATGGGAATAAGACGGCCCATTCCCTTCATTTGTTCTCTATATATATGCACATATCCAGGGCCAACACAAGCTCATCACGAACTACGAAGAGAATGGCAGCAACAGGAGGTGATGTGAAGTTGCTGGGGTTTTGGGCGAGTCCCTTTGTGATGAGGGTGAAGATCGCCCTAAACCTCAAGAGCGTGGGCTACGAGTCTTTGGATGAGGTGTTGGGGACCAAGAGCGAGCTTCTCCTCAAGTTCAAAAGCAGGAGAAGAGAGTAATTTATCCGTGGACCACTTTGGTGGCCCAACTTAGTATGCTCATTGAGCAGGAGTTGAATGATTAAAGTGTTGGAGTTTTAATTTATAAGAAGATCTAAATTTTAAAAGATAAAAAAACCAACCTTATCCCTTATTTGTTAATTATTTCAAAAGTCTTAAAACTCTTTTCTTTTTAGTTCTACATCGGATATATGAAGGCAATTCTTCTTGCTTAAATAAAATTTCTTTCTCAAGAAGCTTAAGTAGAGCTTTATGGGATCAAGTTGGTGAATGCGCTCGGCTAAACTTTCAACCAATTGATTTTCAAAATTTTTTGTAGACATAGAGTTTTATTTAAATTTATTATTTTCGATCACGAGTAGCAATTTCTAGATGCATTATAATCCAGCATATATAAGGATCATATATTCATCAATCTTATGAGGTTATGAACATCTCTTCTACTTCTTTTTATGATAGCTGCCTTCTGCGGTCCGGACCATCATAGGAGTGCTTAAAGGGAACAAGGCAGAAGCGGTGGAACAAATAGCCGCCATGCTTCCACTGCTGGAAGAAGCTTTCAAGATATACAGCAAAGGGAAAGACTTCTTCGGAGGGGATACTATCGGCTACTTGGACATTGCACTTGGGAGCTGCTTGGGGTGGATCAGGGCTGTGGAGAAGATAGTTGGTGTCAAGCTTCTAGACGAGGAAGTGGTTCCTCTTTTGGTGGGATGGTCTAAGCGTTTCTGTGTGGATGGTGCTGTGATCAGCGTGATGCCGAAGGCTGATGATTTAGTCGAATTCAGTAAAGCGCTGTGATAATTTATTTCTCCTGCCATGTTTGCTCCTCCCTTTCTGTTGCAGTTCCACTATGAGTCCTTGTATTAGATCAATAAATTGGCATAACCCTAAAAGAATATTTTGTATGTGCTTCGTAGTTTCAATATATGTATGCAAATGGTGTTTTGGAATCGAAGAATTTACCAGTGCCTTTCTATGAGGAGTCGGGATCCTTGTGGTGCATGTTTTGCACCGCAAAGGGCTATATAACCATGGTAGCTGCCACATCATCTATCTCGAAGATGGATAACTGTTGCTCATCTCACATGTACCGTGTCTGATGGTGAATAAAATTGTTCGAATTTCTAAGGCAAGCGACAAGCTTTCTGCGGTGCAAAATAAGCACCATAAAGGATTTGAACTTGCTTGGATTCTCCTAGGATAGAGCAATACAGAATAAGACTAATGACTTGCCCCGAATCCATGGATCACTCCTAACCATATTTTCAAATGAGTAAAAATAGAAGTATCTGCACTGCACAATGTTAATTTGTCGTGATTTAATAGTTTCTGAAGGTGGCAATTTGTTAATTTTTCATGATTTAGTCTTGTGGCAATTTCTGGTCCAAACCATTAATCTATTCTAACTTGTCCCAAAAAATTGGATTTGGGTTAGCCAAGGCCAACATAATTATAAATGATCAGGTATTATTGGCCCTCCAGTCCAACGAGGCACCATTGTTTGGATAAATTATCAAAATCGATCCTCATACCCCTAAGATATTGTTTATCATGCGATGGGTCATGGGTTAACAAATAATTTGTTGGGATGATCAAAAAAGTGACATAATTAATGGTGAAAAGTATGGATAAATATTTTTTAACGAATAAGAGCATGAATAAAATATAATGGAAAGAAAAAGGTGGAGGGAACAGCGTGATGCCTCCGTCGTTGTTCCAACTCTAGATCGCCCCTATTATTGTTCTTCTTTTGTTTTTATTTACCAAAGTACATAATTAACTAGTGAACAACCAATTGGGTTGGTTGCTGGGTACGGGTCAACAAATAAAATGATGAGATGTCTCGACCTTAGTCTTTTCAACCTTATCATAAATGGGCCGAGTCCATCGGACTTGTTCCATTAGCAGCCCTAATTTTAAAGGATTGGCGTCACAAAGATTTAAATTTTTTTGTGACTACTCAAGTTTCTCAGAGGTAAACGTATCCCTATTTTGGGATACGAGATATAAATTAGATAGCCTCTTTTGTGGCCGATCACTTAAATAAAGTACTCTGAACTTCTTAGGCACGTGTGCCTAAAGCTTTTAGAGACATATTGTTTTCTCTTTTTTTTTTATGTATTCATACCAGAGTAGTGTTAAACATCCGTTTAAGCAAAAAAAAAAAAAAAAACCAACCCAACAACCATATATGCAATATCAATTTTCCAGCATTTATTAATATTTGAGAGGGAGCTACTTTAGACCTCTATCCATAACTCTCAAAAATTAAATAGCTTTGGATTATGGCTTCCATAACAACTCCACTCTCCAAACAAAACTAAGTGGTTCAGTCGTGAAGCAAGAAAACAGGCGTTTTCCCATCTTTAGTTCTGATACAGCATGAGTTAAATTTTCTAAATAATGGGAGTTTTGATCTAGAAGGATCATTGGACCCGATGTAGACCACTTTGGATATTTAGGAGGATCACCAAACTCGATATGGATTATTTTGGCCACTACAAGCAAGACTGGACATGATTGAAGAGCAAGATCCACCACATCGGGAAGCTTAGTCACATTCTAAATTTTCGGAGGCCATAACTTGATCATATGCTGCCCGATTGAGATAATTTTTATTTTAAAATTAGGTATCTTTTCGAGATCTACAAGTAGAAACTTTAATTAGGATGAAATTCCATCGTTTACACTCTGAAACAGGCTCGTAAAACCTTTTTTTTTTGGGGGGGTTAAACTTTAATTGGGCATACTCTCTTCCGAGAAAAATTAAGCGGAGTGACAGAACGTGTAGTTAATGTAGAAGTCGAGATCTACCTCCTCAAGATTTTTAGCTTTTTTTTACTAGAGATATCTATTTTAGGAAAAATAATCCTATTAGATTTAGAAAGAAGAATCCAACCCAAATTATGTTTGGGCGGACCTCTATGTACCTTATTTTTTTAAGGATTAATGAAAGAAAAGGAGATTTAAACCTCATTTTCAAAATTTTTCTATCTTCTTCCGATTATCTGTCTTCTTCTAGTTATCTTTTGAGATATTCGACTTAAGCGGGTTGAAGTAAATCTTCCTTCTATCTGATCGGATCAAATATACGTTGATACAAGTTTTCAGTTTATCTGTCTCTAAGAAAAAATAAACTAGATTTTTGTGTTTTTATTTTTCTTAAAAATAAAAAAATTGGGTGTTTGTTGTTATCACTATCATCCTAACATCCAGATCATCACAACTATAGGTATTTAATTAGGATTTCCTGGTTGTAGATTGTTTGGCCCAAAAATGATAGAGTAACTAAATAAAAAATATGTAAAATGAAAGACCGATATAGCATTGATTTATTGAATATTCTATTATGGATTCAATTAAATTCAAATCCAACAAACAAAAAACAAAACTCATCTTTATTACCTTGTTTGATTTAGGTTTAACAACTCAAATCTATCCAATTATATTATATATATATATATATCCACATGTCGCACCAAAAATCAGATCCATATACGTATCGCCCAAAATGTGGGAATACCGAGTACGTTTGAAATAAAAAAAATAAACTAGTACAAGGTTTTTTCTTTTTTGGATTGTAAGTGCAAATATTCTCATCGTCCGTATAATGGTTTTATTGCAGGACCATCCACACCGTTGACGTCATTGACGCCGATGTCAAAAGAACTTGGTCGCCACGTTTCCGAGTCCCGTCACAATCGACGACCCATTTTTTCTTTGGGAATCTACGCCTCTTAGAGATGGAAGATCTGCACATTGCACGAACGACCGACCTGGCGGAGTGTTGGACGGTCTCACCAGAAGAGTCCGAATGTTTTAGGCAAGTAGAAAAAAAAAAATGTCGATTATAAAAATTCGTGTCTGTCGCAACAGCCATAAATTTAAATTTAAATTTTAAATTTATTTAAATTTGAACTCATCAGAAAAAGAATTTTTAGCTACTCAAGATCCCTGCTCTGTTACGCCAGTTGTCCTAAAAACTTAAGCTAATAAAATGAGGTAGAATTATTTATATATTTTATATTTTCTTACATTGAGAAGTGATGATTTTAATATGGTATCAGAGCAGAGGTCCTGAGTTTGAACATGCACTCTTTAACCCTATTATTAAAAAATTTTACTTATTGGGCTCATCCATTAAAAGAAAGTCCGGCTCCCATGTGAGGAGAATGTAAGAAAATATAAAATATATAAATAAATCTACCTCATCTTATAAATTTATAGGACAAGTGGTGATTTTAACATAAATAAATTCAAAATGAGAGTTGAGGGAAAGAACTTTTTGTTTTCTCTTAATTTTACATTCATCATATTTACATATTTATATAAGTATAGCGTATTTAAAATTCAAATTTGAATTTCAAATTTCAGCTATTATGACAGCTAAGAATTTCTCTTCTGGTGAGTCCAAATTTGACAGCTGTTATGACAACTAAGAATTTCTCTTTTGGTGAGTCCAAATTTAAATGTTTATGAAATTCAAATTTAAATAAATTTGAAATTCAAATTTACAGCTATTGTGGCGGCTACAAATTTTTGGAATTGAGCTTCTCCTTCACTTGCGCAAAAGACTCGGACTCTTCTGGTGAGTTCGTTCCAACAATTCAAATTTGAATTTCAAATTTATAGCTATTGTGACAACTACGAATTTCTGGGATTGGGCTTCTTCTTCACTTGCGCAAAAGACTCGGACTCTCCTGGCGAGTCCGTTCCAACAGGGAGAAGGAAACGCGTGTACGATTTGATCTTGTGCCTGGAAATAATTCAACTTGAAAGATCCTAGGAAACTAGCATCAGACTTTGTCGGCAGCTTTGAACTAAGATGGCGTTTGTGCCAAAAAAAAAAAACAAAGATGCAGGGGAAAAGAAAATAATTTGTCCGAATAAATTCAATTGGATATCTGCTCACGAAAAATTATGCAGCATACATGATATAGCCTACCTGCACGCTACCAATCACAAATATTTACTTTTATAAATTTTATTTATCAAGTATTTATTTGGGTAGAGCACCATAAAAATAAACAGTTGTAATTGGTATAGAATATAATATATACTCATTTTTATAATTTTATTCATCAAATATTTATCTCATACAGAATGATAAAAATGGGTGGTTGAATATAATATCTCTTAAAAAAATAGTTCGATGTGACTCATGAGACAGGTATATCTGCTAGCTAGCTGAATAGATTAATAAAATTTCAAGAAGTTATTATTAGTTACCTGAATTTAAATCCCTCTTAGGTTATTTTAAAAATCTATTGTTCCAAGAATCCCCGTTCAATTATCTCAAAAAAAAATAAAAAAACTCATATGAAATTAGATTTTGGACCCATCGTGGATATTTGGTATTATGCAAGATGTACTAGCTATATTTTGCTTTGGGGCTAGGATTTGCCAATATCAAGCAAAATTTCGTTACTTAGTCTACATTGACGAGTTAGTAAAAGGTGATGTAGACAGCATGGCATTAGCCAATAAAATAACTATGGCATCTTGACGCATGCTACGCTATCTTCAAATAACCAATGAGATCACGAGTCCAAGCTTTAAACGCTCCATTAGCTGGATAGCAGAGTTGTCAAACAGTGCCAAGATGACTATAAGATTTCGGTTCAGACACTGCTTAAGGATGCCGTGCAGATTTTTCTTTAGCTCTCCGTGAGTCTACAAAAGGCCAGGCCACACCACTGGATAGAACTCGGACACCAAATGCTTCCGAGATTCATAGGGAAATGGGCCGAACCACCACAGCTGTGTTCATCCTCCATCTTATCTTGCTCTATGTCCTTCCATTCGCTGCTGCCACTCAACTGGCCCTTGCTGCCGAACGACACCACAAGCCGGGCTGCAGCAAGAGGGAGAGGGATGCCCTCTTAAGCTTTAAGCAGCGGCTCGCGGATCCTGCCAACCTTCTCTCTTCATGGCATGGCGATGACTGCTGCAGCTGGAGGGGCGTAGGCTGTGACGCTCGCACGGGCCACGTCGTCCTCCTCGACCTCGGCCCCTCCATATGCTATGGCGATAGCCTCCCGTCGCTGAGTGGTGATGTAGATCCTTCCTTGGCCAATCTAACCCATTTAATTCACCTTGATCTCAGCTTGAATTCCGTCAACTTGGAAAGATTTTTACCATCCATCGGCAGCCTAACACATTTGGTGTATCTTAACCTCTCCGACGCAATCAACTCCCCCGGCAAGCTTCCTCCTCAGCTCGGTAACCTCTCAAGCCTTCGTTACCTCGATCTCAGTTCTTCTGAAGATCTGGAAATCGACAATCTCCAGTGGCTTCCTGGTCTCTCTTCCTTGCAACTGCTCGACTTATCTGAAACAAGCCTCGATAAGGTGGCAGATTGGCTCACTTCGATTAACATGGTTCCAACACTAGCTGTGTTGCGTCTGGCGGGCTGTGACCTCCCTGGCAAGAGAACATCTATATCGCATAACAATCTCACATCTCTCGCGAGCCTCGACCTCTCAGACAATGGTTTTCATTCTGTTTTACCTGACTGGTTGTTCAATATGACCAGCCTAGAGTTCCTAGATCTCCATTCCAACAGTTTTCATGGCCCAATTCCTGCTTCTTTGGGAAACATGACTTCCCTCGAGGCCCTCTACATGGATGACAATGAGCTCCAAGGCGAGATACCGGCGGCCTTGGGAAACATTTGCAGCTTGCGCACGCTTGATTTGTCGGTCAACAACATTACCGGAGGCATCAGTGAGCTGTTGGAAGGTTGGTCTCGATGCGGAACAGCAGGGTTGGAGGAGTTAGATTTGAAGTACAATAATTTAAGCGGAGGCCTTCCCCCTCGGATTGCGCAGCTAACAAGACTCAGGAAATTCTCTCTGGCCCACAACAGCATGAGTGGTACCATACCCAAAGAGATCGGGCGGCTCTCAAGGCTAGAATCTTTGGACTTGTCCTTCAACTCCTTCAACGGTGTGGTATTCGAAGGTCATTTCGGCCACCTCGGGAGACTGACGGCGCTGAGTCTGACCTCCAATTCTCTGGTTTTGAATCTCTCCTCTCTCTGGATTCCTCCTTTTCAGCTCCAAATCCTTGGTCTGGGTTCATGCCAACTGGGGCCTGATATCCCCCCATGGCTTCGAACCCAGAAAAACCTCTCGGAGATAGGCTTGTCTCATACGGGGATCGTCGGCAGCGTCCCAGGCTGGTTTTGGAATCTAGCCTCTAATATTTCTTTGTTAGACCTTTCATACAATATAATCACTGGAAGGCTGCCAAAGTTTTTCAAATTTTCCAGTGCCTACTTGGTGAGCCTGAGTTCCAATCAGTTCGAAGGCCCGCTGCCTGGTTTTTCTGCCGAGATGGAGTACCTGGATCTCTCCTACAATTTATTTTCAGGAACCATCCCCCCAAGCTACATGGAAGCAATGCCTCAATTGACGAGCTTACTGCTTTCTAGCAATCTTCTTCATGGTACCATTCCCTCATCACTTTGCAATTCCACTATTTCAGGTGCCCTTGATCTTTCAAACAATTTTATCACGGGGGGTCTCCCTGCATGCCAAGATGAAAGTTCTTTCACGAAATTAGCGACCTTGAATCTGGCGAATAATAATCTTTCGGGAAAGATTCCCAATTCGATTGGCCATCTTCGATTTCTCGAAACGCTTCACTTAAACCACAATAACCTCTCTGGGGAGATCCCTTTGGCCTTGAGGAACTGCAGCTCTTTGATTTTAATCGACCTCGGCGAAAATATGCTCTCCGGGCGTATTCCAGCATGGATTGGAGATGACCTCTCATCTTTGATGTTTCTTCGCTTGCACTCAAATATGTTCTCCGGTCGCATACCTCCGCAGCTGATGCGTCTGTCTACTCTCCAGATCCTCGACCTTGCTGACAATGGTCTATCAGGACCTATACCTCCATCTGTCGGCAATCTCAGTGCCATGATCACGAAACAAGAGCCAACTATCAATGTCATAGAGAGCACTTTCTCTGTTGTGTATACAGTAGCAGGTGAGTATGATATTTTCAGCCATCAAGAGAGCTTGCTGCTGGATGTTAAGGGGAGAGACCTCCAGTACGAAAAAATTCTTACCTTGGTCGCGTTTATAGACTTCTCAGACAATAAACTAAGTGGAGAGATTCCTGCGGGGCTGACAGATCTTGTTCAATTACAGGGCTTGAACTTATCCCACAACCAATTTACAGGGAAAATCCCTGAAAAGATCGGCAATCTGAAGTCTTTAGAATCTCTTGATTTATCGAAGAACAGACTATCTGGTACAATTCCTTCGAGCATGTCTATGTTGAGCTCTTTAAGTCATTTGAACTTGTCAGACAACAAGTTATCAGGTAGAATTCCATCAGGCAATCAACTTCAAACACTTGATGACCCCACTATTTATATCGGCAATGATAATCTATGCGGATTTCCATTGGCGAAAAAGTGTCCAGGGGAGGAAACATCTCAGGCTCCGGTCTCCCCCCGTGGCAACGATAGTGCTGACGACAGTATCACTGAAATGCTGTGGTTTTACATTGGAGCAGTACTTGGCCTCGTCGTTGGATTCTGGGCAGTATTTGGTATCCTAATATTTAAGAAGAATTGGAGGATTGCATATTTCCGATATGTTGACCAAGTGTATGATATGTTTTACGTAGCAGCAGCATTAATGTTCATGAAGTTGAAGAGGAAAATGTCGTAAGTAAACAAAGATGGTGCCAACGCCAAGGTGTTCTAGATGACTCTGGTATCCCCCCTTTTTGTTGTTGACGAGGCGTCCTTGAAAAATAATATCTGAAGTTAAATGACGATCTTGCAAGAAAATCCACTCTGTGTTCATTTTCATAAAATGGGCCAGCTTTATTTTTTTGTTACTTATTTTTTTTTTTCTGGCCTTTGTTAGACTATCGCGTCCTTGTTGTCATGACTCCGGCAGAAAAATTTTACATGTGCATCAATGTATATTATCTATGCACTCATCATCAGTACTAGGAATTGCTAAATTGTGCAGTCGTATGAGGGCACCAGAATAATGATCCAGCAATGTCTTATATATATATATTTGCATTAAATACAAGCGACCTTTTTCTCAAAATTAAAATAAAAAGAATGATTTTACAAAATCCCCCAGATAAAGTTCTCGTGTTAATGTTTAGTTAACAATAATATAATTGTGCTGGCTTTCATGATTATTTCTATCATAATTTTGTATTTTTATGTGCAAAAGAACAACTGTTAATGTGTTCTATAAAATTAGATTTTTTGGAATTTAAATTTTATTTATTTTTTTATTGCATTGCGAAGAGTACGGTCCCGTATTCTGTGCTGGCCGTGAGTTGGGGGCCGAAGTCGTGGGCTTGCAAATTGTCACGCCTGGTTAGGCTCGGATCCCACTCGGGTCCTTATATAAGCTCAAATCAGGCTGTCCTAAGATGGCGTGGTCCAAGACTCCGATGTCGATTGAGCGAGCGATGGGCCTGGCGAACCACATGCGCATGCTCCGCTGTAGTTTGAGTCACCAATAGATCCCGCATTCAAATCAGCTCCAAATCCTGGACAGGAAAACATAAGCCCGAAATCCTCCACTGATGTGAAAGATGGGATCCACTCTCAAGAGTGTTTTTTTAAGTGTAAAGGGAGGAATAGACATTTACAAGGAGACGACGGATTATTGGAGGAATATACAACGGAAGCACGATGACATCAGCTGAAAACAGAGAATCGGGATGTTTTCTGTGAGTATCCATGCAAGGATAGATTTAGTTCCACATCAGTATTACACTATGTAGATTTTGGATATTATAAAAAAAAAATCCAAATAACATCTTTTGGCTAGCTTTTATGGATGAGGTCCTAAGTTGTTATCAGTGTTATCAGAGCGGATCCAGCCTACAGCCCATATAGACTAGAGAACACTGTACCACGAGCCCACTTAAACTGGCTGATTGTGATGTTTGTGATTGGATTTGTATTAGTTATAATTGGATTTGAATGGATTTGGACTCTTTGCTTAGCGAAAATGCTAAAGCTTAAATGAGAAGAGTATGCGAGAAATTATGCTTGTGTTTAGTTCTACATCGAATATACACTTGGTAGATCTTGGATGGTTATATAGGATTAAGTAATCCAAATAATATTTTTTAATTAGTTTTTTTTGGGTGAGATCTTGTTAAATTTCTGAGTTGGCTACCAGCTTTGTTCTTTGAAGGCTATGCTGCTAGTTTTGTACCAATCAGCAAACAGCTGTTCTAGATTAGCTTTCTTGAAAGTAGGAAGTCATAAACCTCAGGTTCAGCCATGAAGGGTCCACTAAATCTCCACGCTTTTGATCACAAACCAACAATTATGGCGTATTAGACTGCTAGCAAATTATACTATCGTTTCTGCTATGTACATGAAATTTCAGGTTACTCCGTTATACGTGAAGTTACCAATATTAAGACAAGATCGTCCAAGGGAACAAATGTGTATCTGAATTAGATAGGTTTCTTCCCAAGCTGATCATATCCTCTAGCAGGCTTCAGATAATTATATAGAATCTCAACAGAATACTTAGAACGTGTACTTAAATTTTATGAAACTTTGGAAAAGTTTACAGATAATTATACCAAAATATTGTTAAACAAGTGTGCAATATTTATCATAATTCTGTAAATAATGTGTTTTTGCTTTTCTGGAAAGCCCCCCCCCCCCCCCCCCCCCCCCCCCCCTCCTCTTCCCAAAACCTTTTTTTTTTTTTGCTTTTATATTCTGCTGAATAGTTCTGTATTTACAGATGAAGAGGGAAAAATGTACTACGGTAGTTATTTTTCCAAAATAGTGAAACCATTTTAGAACGGTACTTATTGAAACGACAGTTAATATTTTGACTTTTATGAAGCAATAATATTTTTTTACGGAAAAGGAGGTAAAACCACCTAGTTTTGTAAAGCAATGATGAAATAAATATGAAGACTTGTGCGGACATATGTTTAGGCCCATATTGATTATTCGTTATAAAGATTTTGAGTACTTATATAAAATTAAGAAACCTAAAAAATATTTTTTGATTAACTTTTGTGGATAAAGTTTTGGATTGTTATAAAATGATATCAGAATGGACATAGCTTATGGCCTATATAGACTAGAGAACATTGCAGCATAACTCTATTGGGGCTAATCACAGGCCGGTTGTGGTGCTTTGTGATTAGATTTGAAAGGATTTGAACTCATAGCCTAGTGAGGATGCCAGAGCTTAAATGGAGAGAGTATTTGAGAATCTATACAGGTATAGGTTTAGTCCTACATCGGTTATGCATTCAATAAATCTTGGGCCCTTGTACAGGATCAAGGAATCCAATTGATACCTTTCAACTAGCTTTTTTGGATAAGATCCTGAGTAGTTACAAATAATAAGCTTATGGCTAATGTGGATTAGGAGACATTACAGCACGGACTCAGCATGAGGTTGACCATGGATTGATCGTAGTGCTTGTGATTAGATTTAAATGGATTTGGATTCTTAGCCCGACGAGAAAATTAGGGTTTAAATGGGGAAAGTATGTGAGGATCCGTATGTGCATATGTTTAGTCCCATATTGATTATTCGCTAAGGAGATCTTAGGTACTTATACAAAACTAAGGATTCTAAAAAATACGTTCTAGCTAGTTTTTTTTTTTTTTTTTGGTATGTAAGCTTCTATATTCAAAAAATAATCTTGCTTTAATGGTTCTGAACTCTATAGGCTTAACACATATATTATGGCTGAAAATATACAGTTTAACTAGACATGTATGTTCGGGCCCAATTTGAGATATGATCCATATATTATGGATTTATGCACACCTTATTAATAAGATGTGGTTGGATGGTTTAGTGTAGATATGTCGTCTCCAATAATGGGAGGGTGGCCCAATTTGAGATATCATCCATATATTATGGATTTATGCACACCTTATTAATAAGATGTGGTTGGATGGTTTAGTGCAGATCTGTCGTATCCAATAATTAATGGGAGGGTCCATTGGATTAATTATATAAAGATTTGGTCCCTCTCCAATAATGGGAGGGTCCATTGGTTCGGGCCTAATTCTCTTGCTTGTCGTATAGAGAGCCATCATAGAGTCAGGAGAAGAAGAGGAAGGTCTTGCCGGTGTTCAAGAAAACACTTACGTGCGTGTACTAATTATTTGTGCAAATTGCATCAGTTATATGGCTGTGATTAACGCGGGTATCTTAATTTGATTTAAATTCGAAGTTCAAAATTCATATGCATGATGTTGGGGATTTTTTTTTTTACCGGCGTCTCACTACACTCGGGTGTGAGTACGCCACGAGCATTCAGAATATAAAACACGAGCTAGTCCCTATGGAATGAAGTTAGTACCATTTCATAAAAAGGCTCCATGTGTTGCGAAGGAGGTGATCCAGTCTGCCGCATTGTTCGTCTTTCAAAATACATGTACGACCCCGAATGAGTCGAGACTCTCCAAAAGATGGCAAACGTTCCAGACTAATGAGTGTAGCTCTGATCTGGCATGCCCGCACCTGATCCAATCAATCACTGCGGCTGAATTACCCTCTAAAAGCATCCGTCGAGCTCTCAAGTGCACTCTGAAATTTTACATTTATCACTTTGAGCCGGACTGCCCAGTCCACCCTGCATCATCGTTCTACTTTCTACTAATTAGGTCTTGATGATGACTAGTAGTTGGCGCAGGCAACATCTACAACTCTGCCTCTCTTCCACAGCCACACGTCAATTTCCTACCCTTGTAAAATCCAGATTCCAACCAGATGATATACTTCCCTTCTCTGCTGTGCCAATCAAAGTTCTTGCGATTCTTCTCTAATCTCTGACGGCTCCTGTCCATGCTTCATATGCTGGCGTTTAAACAGAGTTCAAATATAAGAGGGACTTTGAGCTAGTAGATGAGATGCAGAAGGCGTGGTTTTACGAAGAGTATGGCCCCAAAGAGGTCCTCAAGATGGGAGACTTCCCCCTTCCAATTCTCCAACAAAACCAACTCCTTGTCCAAGTCCGAGCTGCTGCTCTGAATCCGATCGATTTCAAACGGCGCCAGCTAGCCATCTTTGCATCTGGTTTGCCCGTAAGCAGTCATCTTAATTTGGTCTTCAAATTCTCTCAACACACCATCGCAATCTTCTTCTTCTTTTTTTTTTTTTTTAAAGGTAGTTCCTGGTTGTGACATGGCTGGAATAGTGGCTGACATGGCCCCTGGTGTTTCAAAGTTCAAAGTTGGTGAGGAGGTCTATGGCAACATACAGGATTTCAACGTCCCTGAGAAACTGAAGCAACTAGGGACGCTTGCCGAGTATGTTGCAGTAGAAGAGAACTTGGTAGCTCTAAAACCAGACAATCTTTCCTTTGAGGAGGCCGGAAGCCTTCCTCTGGCTCTGCAAACTGCCTTAGAAGGGTTTGAGACAGCCAATTTCCAAGCAGGTCGGAGCGTTTTTATCGTCGGCGGAGCTGGCGGCGTTGGGACGCTTGTAGTTCAGCTAGCCAAGCATTACTTCGGTGCTTCTAGGGTGGTAGCAACTTGTAGCAGCAGCAAGGTTGAGTTTGTGAAGAGCTTAGGAGCTGACATGGTTATAGACTACACTGCTACAAAATATGAGGAGATCACCGAGAAATTCGATTTTGTTTATGACACTATTGGTACCGTAAAAAAAGCATATCATTTCATGTCTATGTATTCATTTTTTCTCTCCGGTTGTTTAATTGAATCCTTGTGTTTATTACCAGGAGAGAGCAAGAATTCCTTCGTGGTGGCCAAAGAAGACGCACCGGTGGTGGATATAACATGGCCCCCTACAAATCCGAAGGCCAAATTCTCGAGCTTGACGGTGAGGGGGGACATCTTGGAGAGGCTTAGGCCTTACTTGGAGAGTGGGAAGATAAAGGCTGTGATCGATCCAACAGGGCCGTACCATTTTAATGACGTGATCGAAGCTTTCCGATATCTTGAAACAGGGAGGGCCAGAGGGAAAGTGGTGGTTTCTTCCTTCCCTTCAAGTACTTCAGTATAGCTTCCGCCGTCTGAGAATGGCGACCCTGCACCTAATTTGGGAGCTCCAGTTGGACGTGATACCGATCCTTGATGAATTATTTTTTCAACAGTACATTTCTTACGTTGTACCACAAAGACCAGTCTATCGTGAGAGACTGGCAATGTTGCTTCGCTGAAAAACCATACTCTGTTGGGAGTTCCACGAAAGAAGAAAATATAAGCAGTCTATCTAGTTGGATTTTTTCTCTTATGTTTTAGAGCTTGAATTTGCTGACTATGGAAGCTAAAGACTATATATAGAGATCCAAAATCTACAACTTTAATTCATGCTACAATTTCATGCTAAAGACTGCACAACAACAAAGAGATCCAAAAGCTGCGGTTTCATGCCAGAATGCCACAGAAGACAAGCAGAACTGGTATAGGGCTTTATCTTACTCACAAGCGTTTGGATGAGTAGATTGGATGGGATGCAAGATGGTCTTGGGCTTGGCCCTTGCCACTGGATACTTGTCCCAATCTCAACTCCTCTTGTAATCTATCCAATCATATGTGGCCCAAGCTCGACCCTTGACTACAAGTCAGTCTAAAATCAGGTTGGCCCAAGTTGGCATCTACTTATTTAATCTCGGATGACAACAAAATTGTTCCGATTAACAGTAATTAGTGTGAGAAGAAATATAATAACTTAAAATGACGCCAATTAATACTTGTATTATTAGAAGTATAATATATTTTTTAGTTTATATTTCTAACACTTATTTCTGACAAATTTTAGCAACATAGCTTGGAATATTTTTTTTTTCTTTTTTATAAAAAAAATATCTTTCTTCCTTTTTGAGAATTAGTATGAATGAAAGTCCAGCTGAATATTAAAGTGGAAATGGGACCAGACTCAAGTTTCTTGTATCAACACAAGATATTATTACCGGCATCCAAATTACAAGCAAGAAAAAGCAAACCAACTTGTTGAGCTTATGTGCGTGCTCGCTTCCATTAGCTCCTTAGTCTCCCTCATATCCCACAGATGGATGAGACTAGAATCTCTTTCCACTAAGGATATATCAGCAACCTATATTTTGCTAGTCATTGACTCAGCCATAGAAATTGACGAAATTTATCTTGGAGTAAATACTTCCATCGTCGCCATTATTCATCGAAGTCATCACCGGAGATGAAGGTTTGTCTTAGTTTGTTGGAGGCATTCTACTTGGCCGGCTTGGATTATCTTCGGCAGCGTACACGCCTTAGGACGAAAGGTGGGACCAGGGGCAGTCCCTGAAAAGCTCGGACCGGTTCTTGATCCAAGCAGGATGAGTTTGATGATACTCGATCTCAATTTCTATTACTGGATCGGGTTGGATCCTATTTATGTATGCACTTGTACCAAACCTGGATCCAGATTTCATATGTTTTATGAGACCAATGATGGAGTTAGGAGAAAAAAAAGGTAGAACCTGGTTTCTTCAGAACAATTCTTGGAGTTTGGTTTGATACCTCAAGCTTTTAGTTGGCCTTCACTCTCTCATCGTTACCTACACGCTTCAGCTGGCGAAAATAATTGACTTATTTTGCTTTATCTAGATGAACATCTTTTTTTTTTTTTTTTTTTGATATAAACCAGATGAGCAACTTTTGATTTTTTTTTTATAGTAAAAACGGCATTTTATATAACTCTAACATAAGTATATCCAGCCATATAAGAAGAAAATAAAGAATACAGAGTAAGAGGTATCTCACCTACAGATGTCCATATGATCTTTTCGGAGTGGCAGACAACAAATGAGGCAATCTAGTCTGCTACGCTGTTCGCCTCCCGAAATACGTGTAAAGCCTGAAAGTCGCTCAGCTCCTGAGCCAACCTATGCGTATTGCGGATAAGAGGATGACTATCACCATATCTGTCCACTCTCCGAACCCAGTCAATCACAACAGAGGAGTTCCCCTCAAGGCATATATGCTCAGCACCAAGTACCCGCCTCGCATAGGGTATCCCCTCCCAAGCTGCCCGCAGCTCCGTCCCAACAACAGTAAGTCCAGGCGTACGATGGCCATCAGCTACTATCATCCTTCCGAGATGATCTCTGATCACAAAACTAACTCCTCCGGATAACTCGTCCACTAACATACTACCATCAAAGTTTACTTTGAGATAACCAAGGAGTGGGGGTATCCAAGAAACAAGAGCAAACCTGGGCGCTGTGATAGCGGAAAGAGGACCCCAGATGTCCCTGGCCATCCCAGAAGAGAACCTCGCGGCAACTTTAGTGATCTCCCTCACATGACCTATAACTCTGTCCACCACCATCCTTGGGGGTAACCTCCTTCCCTCGAACAGGCTAGCATTCCTGTCCAACCAAATATAATAAGCCAAATATGCCCAACGAATCTCCGCCTCAACAGTACTAGGCCTCCGTATGGAAACTCTCAGCCAATGAATCAAATACTGTACCAACTCGATTGAGTGGAGCAGTAGGTCAGGTGATCTCCTCCAAATCTCCCTGGCTCTGGGACACGGCAGCAGAACATGATCAATAGTCTTCTCGGTATCTATGCACACCTCACAACCCTGAGTGATCCTTACCCTTCGCCTTGCTAACAAGCTCCTGGTCGATAAGCAACCCCATGCCATCTTCCAGATGAAAAGCTCCACACGCGGGTGAATCCGCATCCTCCAAATCCATCCCCCCTCTATCTACCGGCCTGACTCTCGAGTCATCAGCAGGTGAATATCCTTGGCGCGCACCTGCGCCTCCATGTCGGCATCCAGACTAGTCTGTCTGGCCTCTTCCGGGCAAGAACTGGTAGAGCCAGGACCATCTCTGCCACCTGCTCCCCAAAAACCTCCCGAATCAACCCCTCTCTCCATCGGCCTCCCTCCGACTCCATCAAATCTCTAACCCTGAGACCGGCTAACCGCGTCGTGTCCACCGTCACTGGCAGCCTACTGATCGGTTGCTCTGTCACTCAACTATCCTTCGGCACGTCTATGGACCGACCATCGTTGATGGCCCATCTGATTTAGCCCATCTGACCATCACCATGGCCCAGCTCGTATCGCCTTCTCCTCAGCTCGTTTCCTGCTGTCATTCTCGGTGTCTTGAAATTTTCACTAATTTAGGACAAAGATCCAAATAATGCATTCGAAAGAGACAGAGAAACTACACCGATTCGGCGTGGGCGAATGGCACTCCTTGCTCCGAGACATTTCTCGGAGGCCGGAATGGCGACGCAAAAGAAAAGTAAACGGACACCGAGAACAACAAACCGGCGTTTCACCAAAAGCGATAATAACGCGATCCCACTAAAGTCCATACGTATGTTGTTTTTTTGCGTCATGGGTGACCTGTGATAAATGTGGCAGCGTCATCGAAGCAGACGAGAAACGTAGTTCCAAAGAAATAAAAAGCCTTGGTACTCCAGTGCCAAAAAGATGCCCTTCCCCTATAACATAGATCCCACTCAGTTGCCAACTACCATCCCATCCGTCCTCTCTTCACTACCCCTTAGAAGGGCCATGGATTTCTCTTCCGATCTGGCATCTCTCTCTGCCACAGTCGCCCTCGGGCTGCTCGCACTGTATTGTGTCTCGAGAATCTTCCGAAGAGGTAGCAGCCATGGGAAGAGATACCCTCCGGTCGCTGGCACCGTTTTCCATCAGTTCTTCAACTTCCGCAGGCTCCATGACTACCACACCGAGCTTTCTCGCAAGCACATGACCTTCAAGCTACTTGCGCCTTTCCGCCAGCAGATCTACACCACCGATCCAACGGTCATCGAGTACATCCTCAAGACCAACTTCCCAAACTATGGCAAGGTATCGCCCGTAATATATTTCTTTTTGGAAGAAATGGTTGGCCACTGACCAACCAGCTTTATTCTGGCAATAGAAGCTAGGTAATGGAGTGCAAAAAATGAAGTTCCTACTGTTTCAAGCCTAGGTCTATGTTTCCATCTTTACAGCAGTTTTTTTTCTTAGTAATATGGATGCTTGCTCCACTCCTCCCTGTGAAAGGAGGTTCTAGGTTTGGCTTTTGATGATCTTGTTCAAATATTTGACCTGGACAATTTCAATAGATGCTGCTCTCTCTCTGAATCATATAGGTAATTGTATTTATATCATTAGCTTCCCATGAAAGTGCATACAACCTCAGTTGCAGAAAATTTCATTGATTTCATACCTTATGGCCTTACCCAATCTCCCCAATAACTCAGGAGAGATCTTCAATTGGAGAAATAGGATGCCATTATTATGGTCTTGGCTACACCCACCCTCTGCATGTTTAGTGTCACTCTCAGTTCTAAAAATCTGAACAGCATTTAAAAAACTGTATTTCCTCAAAAACAAAAACATAAACAAAAATTGTCCTCTTTTATAAAAGAATTTTTATTTGTTCTCCAAGTCCTCCTACGGAGGCACCCTAGGATGGGCGGGGACGTCCAAGAACTGACAAAAACATTTCAGCCAAATGGGACGAACATTAAAATTCAAAAGTAGAGAATATACAATCTAGAAAAGGAAAACAAAGCATAAAAATAAGGGCCGATAACATCAAGGAAGCAATTAGGCAGGCTGCTGATAGATTTCTGTCAATATTATGTCTGTGGCGATGGCTCATTAAAACATAGTCAATTTGCACATGATTTGACAAAAAAGGCAATTGGTTTGGCTAAGCTCATCAAAGTCTGAATTATTAACTTAGGAGCAAATTTAAACCCTATTTGGGATTGTCGTTAGTAGTAGAGCTTTTAATAAAAGAGTTATTTGTTGTTTGGTAATTATACTGCTAAACTACTATGGAACTTGTACATTTGTTTTTTGTAACCAAACTGAGAAAGTACTTTTAATACGGCAGATAATATTAAAAGATATTGCATAGTATTATATAATAAAATATAATACTGTAATATAATGTATCATAATATTATAATATTATGCAGTATAGCATAATAATATGATATGATATGATATGATATAGTTATGCATTATTCTATTATTATAATAACATAATATGATATAATAATGTAATAATATAATATAATATGATTCAATATATTAGCATGGGTATTTTGGTCATTACGAAATTTTTGTTAAACCAAAAATAGCTTCTCAAGTCTAACCAAGTAAAGGTTTCAGGGAGTGGAGCTTTTCCTAAGTAGATATTTTTCAAATTTTTTGAGAACCATAAAACACTTTTAATTTTTTTACCAAACACCACAAAATAGCTTAAAAGTGTATTTGGAGGGCTAAAAAGTGCCTCCAAAAGCATTACCAAATCGGCCCTATTCTACTTCCTTAGGAGCTTTTTCCATAAAACCTACTATTCACCTATTTGTTGATCTAACTCCAGAATGGTCGGTTTAGATGATTTGATCAGGAAAAAAAAACAAATAGTATATGAATAATATTGTTGCTAAAGCCGTTTAGGTTTTTCATTAGATGATTGAGGTGTGATAGCGATCAGGTTGAGACAAACTGGTTGGTCTTATTATATGCGCTTCATTTTCAAATTTATCTTAATAACTATTTTATGTTCATATTCCTCCAAGAAAGAGGAATGATTATCTTTTTTTTTCCAAAAAGGTTAATAGATGGGATTAGGTAACTTTTTTTTTTGAGTGAGTGATTAGGTAACTTATCTATGACAAACTGTCATTGCATATCTATCTCTCTATCTATCTATATATCTATCTATCTATCTATCTATCTCTATATATATATATATATATTATCTTAGAGTTTAACTTACATAACCGAAGCGATCTGTCACTTTTTTTGGGCAATACAGTAGTTAGCTGCCACCATCCAAGAATGAACCGGGGATCTTTTTCCTAGGGAGTTCAATGCGAAAAACCAGCTGAGCTGATGATTGTTCTATAACTTTCTTGAATGACTGATTCATAAACTTTTCTATCTTTCTCGCTATATTTGCATAGAGATTTTTTATAAATATTGTTCTTTCTTAAACTTGCCAAGGATAAACTGTGTCTATATTTTTGGAGATTATCAAGAAAACTTAGGAACAAATTCTCAAAAAAGACTAAATATTCAATGTTTCTTTTGGTGTAATTTAAAAGATTCAAGTCACTCTTGTTTTATTAAGAAAATCTATGGGTTTGATAATGATGATTTCAATTTTGATGGTTGAATAGCATGTGCTATTTTTAGTAATAGATATGTCACTTAATTGCACCGCTTGATGACTGGAAGAAGATGTTAACTGCAAACTTAGAGAACATCTCTTCTTCCGGCCAACAAAAGAAACACATAAGGCTTCAACAATATGGATTTGACTATTGGAATCATTGAGTCATACATTCAATGCTGTTTTGAGCAAGAATTTCCTAGCCTTTATGGCCATTTCCATCTAGACCACATGGATAATATTGTTGCCGGATAGTGAAAAGGTCCGTACCCTTATAATGGGGAGGCCAAAACCTTTCCTTTCGAGGGCTCTTTTGTGGGACAAAACCGTGAGGAGGGCTCCGGCAGTGCCGATCCCCAAAGCGGACAATACCTCGGGAGGGACGCGGTCGCTTTCTCTGTCCAGGACCGGTGGGGATTATGCTGTTGTAGGAGGGCTCCGGCAGTGCCGACCCCCGCAACAGATGGCGCGCCAGGAAGGGGATGCCCCTTGCCGCAGGCTACCCTCTAGGCCTGGAAGGCTGTCCGGGTAAAAAACCGACACAGGACCTTCCCGCTAGGGTGTTATATTGTGGGGGGGGGACATCCGAATTTAGTCCCACATCGCCGGATAGCGGAAAGGTCCGTGCCATTATAATGGGGAGGCCAAAACCTTTCCTCCCGAGGACCTTTTTGTGGGACAAAACTGTGAGGAGGGCTCCGGCAGTGCCAACCCCCAAAGCGGACAATACCTCGGGAGGGACGCGGTCGCTTTCTCTGTCCAAGACCAGTGGGGACTATGCTGTTGTAAGAGGGCTCCGGCAGTGCCGACCCCCGCAACAGATAATATAAACGCCACAATTTTCAAGATCAAACTCCAAATAATATAAGATTAATACTTGTCCTGGCACTACATTATTTACATTTGGTAAGCAATATTATGCAGTTTATGGTCACATAATTTTCCAAAATTCATTTGCAAGGAACTTATCAGTTACATGATACATATGTTCTTGATTCTATGTGACGTTCAAACTTAAACTGCTGCTCATCTAGGTCATAGTCCAAATTATATCAGATGAATTGCAGATCTTTTCACTAATTAAGAGATTATTTGACCAAATTGAAATGTACATGATAATTATGTGATAAGTTGTCACAGGGATTGTTTAACTATCAAAATTCGAAAGATCTATTTGGAGATGGCATCTTTGCAGTAGATGGTGATAAATGGCGCCACCAACGAAAGCTTGCAAGCTATGAATTCTCAACAAAAGTTTTAAGAGACTTTAGTGGTGCTGTTTTCAAAAGTAATGCAGCAAAGCTTGCTCATATAATTTCTGAAAGTGCGGTTTCGAATAAAAAATTGAATATTCAAGTAAGTTTCAACTTCATTGCATTTTCACATTTTGCTACTTCTATTTAACCAAGTCAAAGAAAGAAGATACCTTAATTTAGAAGTGCTTATGATTTCATTTTGACGAGACTAGGGAGGTTAACCTCCCCACAAAAAAGTGCTTACGATTTCAATATCTTTACAGGACTTGTTCATGAAGTCAACAATGGACTCTATATTTAAAGTTGGGTTTGGAACTGATCTTGACTGTTTGCATGATTCTTATGATGGAAGCATATTTGCAAATGCATTTGATGATTCAAGCGAGTTCATTATGCTACGTTATGTTAATGTCTTTTGGAAGATCATGAAGCTTTTGAACATAGGTTCTGAAGCGATACTCAAGGAAAGAATCAAAGTTGTCAATGATTTCATATACAAGTTGATCGATAAGCGAGCTGAACAATGTTCAAATGGAAGGAATGATTTAGTAAGTGGATACTGGACTAATATTATTTTAATACGAACTCATAGAAGTTAATATTGATCTCTTTCAATTACAGGAAAAGAAAGAAGATATCCTATTAAGGTTTTTGGAGGAGAGCAGGAGGGATCCGCAAAATATGAGCTATCAGTATTTAAGAGACATAGTACTGAATTTTCTGATCGCTGGTAAAGACACCACAGCGGGCACTCTATCATGGTTCTTCTATATGCTTTGCAAAAATCCTTCAATTCAAGAAAAGATTTCTCAAGAAGTCAAGGAAGTAACTGAAGCTAATGAGGATGCAAACTTCGATGAGTTTGCCAAATGTATTACCGATGAATCTCTTAACAAGATGCACTACCTTCATGCTTCACTCTCAGAAACCTTAAGACTATATCCTGCCGTTCCCTTAGTAAGTAAAAAGTATAAATTAACTTTATCCATATAAAGCTTAGTTATATACTGATTTGGTCATCATAATGCTGTAACATGACAGTCATTCCTCTGAATTCTCTGCTTTGTTGCAGGATAACAAGGTTTGCTTTTCAGATGACATCCTTCCTAATGGCTTTAATGTGAGGAAAGGGGACGTCGTGTTTTATCAACCTTATGCAATGGGTAGAATGGAATACTTATGGGGCAAGGATGCCGAGTGTTTTCGACCAGAAAGGTGGCTCGACGATAATGGAACTTTCCAAGCTGAAAGTCCTTATAAGTTCACAGCCTTCCAGGTAAGAAAACAAGAGGGTAATGCAGAAATTTCATTCTTCCTTGAATCATTTGGGTAACAACTTGTCTCCGGCACTCCATTTTGGTCGTTTGATTTGCCATTGGACTACTTTATGTTTAAATAATTTTCATTAGTCTAGTTTTTGGCTTTATAGACGGTCCACGGAATACATATGCCTGAGATAGTCCCTGAATGAAGATTTTGATTGTTTAGTTGCATGTTTTTGAGTTAATCAATCCAGTTGCGGATTTCATGCCAAATTAAGATCTTGATTGTCATAACTAACTTCTGAAATTCTCGTTTGTATGTAGGCTGGTCCAAGAATTTGTTTGGGAAAGGAGTTCGCTTATAGACAGATGAAGATATTTGCAGCTGTCCTCCTCCGCTTCTTCATATTCAAGCTTGGTGACGAGGGAAAGGTTGCCCATTATAGGACCACCATAACCCTTCACATTGATCAGGGTCTCCATCTTCATGCTTTTCTAAGATGAAAATACATAGAGTAATGTTATTTGGTGTACTGGTAATTCTGTTATGGAGAAGGAAAAAGTGACCTGAATATAATTAAGTGTAAAACGTCTTCGCCGAAATCCTTGCATGAGTTTGTTCATGTACTTTCCACCAAAAAAAGAGTTTGTTTGTGTGCTTGGTATATAAAAATGTTAATGCATAGCAAAGATTTGCCCATTTTCCATGACACGTAAACCCGCATTAGCCTTGGATCTCGTGACGACCTTAGGAAGAAAATTATTAGTCCATAACATTCGATCATTGGTTGGCTAGCCATGTTGGCCAGGTAATCTGCTTTCTGGTTGCCCTCAGGAATCATATCGGCCATAGCAGTATTCAGTGCATGAATATCCGATAGATATGGATGAGTTGGAAGATCTTCCGGATCCTCCCTTGGACAATGAACCAACTGGACAAGAGCTTGGTGGTCACACTCGACCACAACATTTGGAAAACCCTTCCCCTTGGCAATCGTCTGTGCTTCGAGCACAAATCCGAGAAGATTTAACAATGATTGGTCATCCCAAAAGATCATGACCCAAAAGAGCAGACAGTTAGGGGGATGGTGAGTTTGTCTTGAGTTTACAAGCTCAGCAACCCTTTTTTTTCCTTTTTTTCTTTTTTTTTTGGATGAAGTTGAACGAAGGAAGCGAGTGGAGCATAACACAATGAGGTAATAAAATCCACTTTAGCATGACAAACACTCTCCTAATTCACTAGATAATAAAATCCACTAATACTTTCTCTTCCTTTCCAAAGAAAAGCTCGTCTCATTTGATGGGTTCTGTTGAGAACCCATCTCAAAAGCTTGAAGATGGACATATAATAGGAAGGTGTGGCGATAATGCTGCATTAGTTAAGGTAACTCTACCACCCCAAGAAAGAAGCTCAGACGAGCACAGGACCTACGCGGCACCATGGTCGCGAGCACACCCATGCGAGGCGCCAACCTCCTGGGATGCGGATAGGCGTTGCACGCGTTGGGACCCATCAACCTCGCCAACATGGCCCGCTGGATCTCTCCTGTCTACTGTTAGCTAGCCTAGGGGATAAGTTTGCGTGGTGTGTATCCTTTAGTTTATATGGATGGGCGGCAGTTGTAGTATCCTTTGGTTTATATGGGCGGCAGTTGTTTTTGTTTCCATATAGTCACATAGTCCTTTCCTTTTGTTTCTATTTTGGCTGATACATAGCTAACATATAGCTATCTTCTCTGTTTTCTCGTAAATTTGTTTGGTTACAACTGACACCTGCTGGTCTGGATGACTCTCTACTTTTTATAACTTACCCTCTTTGTAATTACCATTTCTTTTAATAAAGTCTTGGATGATTTTTGCCTCTTAGACCCGAGGTCCCGAGGCCGCTGGGGATGTTGGATCCACAAGTAGTGGGTGAAAAGATCATGATATGTGACTGTGGCATCAGCCCACAGGTGCAGAAGGATCGAGAGGGGAAGGATGCCAGCGGAATTGTCATGATTCTAACCAACGTAGCTGCTGCTAGTGGAAAGAAGCTTGGGGCTGATATAGCCACCACTTGCCGACGGTCGCCGATGGAGAGGCTGCCGGACAGTAGGATTGGCTCTCGTCCAACTGCGATTCTGACAAATTTGGTAGTGGCATTCTCCTCCAAAGGGCCGAATATCATCACTCTGGAAATACTCGAGCCGGATGTTGTGGTGCCGGGCGTGAACTTTCATGCAGCCTGGAGTGGTGATGCTAGACCGTCAAGCTTGCTTGCGGACCACCAGCGAGTCAGGTTCAGCTTCATATCAAGGAGCTCGATGTCGAGCCCGCATGTCAGAAGGGTTGCTGCATTGCTCAAGGTCAGCCAACTACCATAAAATTAGCTCTCATGACCACTGCCTATATTCATGACAATACTTTTAGAGCTCTAAAGGGATGCTGCAACTATTGCACATTCGAACCCCTGTAGACCTTGACTTTGCCTACAAAATTAGCCTGGGAGATTAGTTGGGATTTTCTCTGCACTCAGAAACTGACACCATTGCAGCTAAAGGTATTTACCAAGTCCTTCAACCGGACCTGCAAGCACTGGCTGCGTCTAGAAAGCAACCAGCCCCTGTGTTAACACTGCATAACTGTCACAAATGTTTGCCCTCCAATCTCAACATACCACGACAGGGTTACACCCTTCCGGGACGTGGATGTGGCGGTAGGGCCAAATACCATGCACTTCACTCACCAGAGATGGAAGCGGTCTTACAAAGTCACCTTCAGAATAAAATTCCCCCCTACCAACACTTGATTTCAAAGCCCTGATATGGAGTGATGGTATTTATTTAGCTCGGAGTCTAGTTGTAATAACATGGCTGACACTGAAATAAATCATTTCCCAAGTACTGGTTAGAAAGACTGATCAATGGTAGCTATCAGAACCCTGCTATTTGGCACGGCTGGTGCCTTTTTGTCGGGGCAACCTAAGTGAATAAAGGTGTGGCTTGGAGTCATGCCGCAGCAAGGTGCCCCCAGTTTGGTCCGATGCTCGGATGGCTAGACGACATGCAAGCGTGCGTGGACTTGGGCCAAGGCGCACACAAGGCATGAACACATAGGCATGAGCCCGCGCTGGGACGAGTGGGTGCGTACGCCAGGCTCGGACAAGCGCACCCTTGGCTAAGTTGCGTAGAACTCGGGCACGCAAGCTGCTGGCACGCAGGTGCAAGCTGCTGTCCAAAACTCAGACCAAGCGATTTACGGCAGTTTTGGAAAGTTTCCAATGGTTGAAAGAGTTGTCCGCCGCATACAAATATCCCTGCTTGCAGGCTCTTTGATAAGCATTGTGAGTGCATATCCTAGAGTGAGATTGTGAGAGACGTTGGGGCAGATCTTTTGGGCCTAAGAAATTTCAATAAAGAGTTGGCATGATTAATTTATGATCTGGTGTGTTTGGCTCCACATTGCTTTGAGTGACAGGCCTCAGTGCAAAAATTCATGTGCAAGTTTTGGCCCTGTGACAGTAGCCATGGTGAACGGCAAGAGAATCATCCATTAAGTAGAAGAGTTTGGTCTACCTTACAAAATTTTCTCACTTATCAATGGAAATCTGATGAGTTTGTGAAGTTTACGCTGTTTAAATTACGAATCATTAGGTAGCAGTTGATCCAAAGCTCGTATTTATTTAGCAGAGTTTGTCTCCTCATTTGTTTGCAGGTAAGTCGCGAAACAGCAACATATAAGAAGGAAAAACCTCAAAAAGAGTTAAACGTGTCCAGCATAATCAGCCACAAGACCTAACTATTTGAACAAAATCTAGCTTGACTCCCATATGGTTACACCGTCACAGGTGCAGATCCTTTTGTAGTTCTCACCAACTCCCGCACTTCTTGCTATTACTGCAGCTGCAATGCCCGAGTCTGATTTGTCCTCGGTTTCATAAACCACAATGGCCCGACCAATAAGATCAGCAACCCTAATCATCTGTTTAGCATCCATGAAGTGGGCTTCACCTGTCTCATTAGCTTCCAATGTTCCCAGGTCACCCAGTAGCTGTACATAACAGAGAACTGATCAACAACAAGTGCCCTACGCTATCAATACTTTCTTGGCAAGGGGGACAAATCAAATAGATCAATAATTTAAAAAGCAAATGTAAATTGAAGTGCTTAAATAAAGCAAGTGATCGTTTAGAATCTATTATTGCCTGTGATGACATGCAGATCTATACATGATCAAGACACCATCATTATGCAGAATCTAGAAATAAATGGTTGATTTTCTATTTAAAAAGACATAGGAGAATAAAAAGATATAAGAGGGAAGTTCAAGATGTGGTATGGTGGTTAAGGTACTTCCCTTCTCGCAGATTATGACTTGATGTGATCACACAAGAGGGGCGGAGAAAGGTTTTTCATCATGTTAGGTTAGTGCGGATGACAGCATTTATAGTTTCCAGTGTACCTCTATTTTTCTTGTTCTTTTCCCTTTCTTTTCTTTTAAGAGAGAGAGCAGGGGAGGAGGGGTTAATCCAACTTGCTCACAAAATAGTCGGACAAATATAACGTCAACCCCTCAAATGAAGACTGCTCACATGAATGTCACACTTAAAAACACCAAAAACACGCTGCTCCACTTGGTCAGTTTTCACTGCACCACCTTTAACAAGTGAATGAACATTTTAATAGTGACCTTAATGCCTGTCCTGTGAGCTTCTCATCTCCTTTGCAACGGTTGTTCAACGGAAGATGCTAGAAATACAAAGCTAAAACTCTACATGGAAGCTTCAATTACTAGTTTGAGTTCCAAAAATCCTATGTCCTGTGGATCTAGCACTCTACTGCACAGATATAACCTTACTACAGACAGCATAAGCCAAATAGCCAAACATGGAAGATGCTGCACTTGTAAAAGACCTAGATTAACAAATTCATCAAGACACATTCATATAAATCATGCTGGAAGCGGAACAGATTGCCACTCCTTTCTCTGTAATTTCTCTTTAAGGTATTACCAAAAGGCTTCCATTTTGTGCAACATAAACTCCCAGTCCTAAACCAGAACCCACAAGAGCATCTTCCCCTCGCTACACCACAATCCAAACACCACAAATTTATAAGAGAAAGCCATTTTAACTAAAGCATTTGTCTTGTCATCATTTTCAAACAAGTTAGTAGATCTTTTGGTAGATATAACTAGCACATTGTCATTTCAAAATATACTTAATCTTCAAGAGAAATAGCCTCAAAATATCATGAAAAACTAGTCCAAATGTTTTCTGTTTCTCTTCTCTAGGTAATCATAATGATCATTGTAACATTACTCATAGCAGCTCTTCCATTATGTGGTCTGGTTCTAATATTTTCACATGGGTCCCCCAGAGAAACCTTATGAACCCAATATAAACTGCTGTTCCAGCACGTCTGCTGGGCTCACTTGCCACCTTCAAAGAGCACACACCACAAGAGTTCAATATGATTCAACATTATCTGTCTTCCCTAGGTATTCATAATGATCATTGTGACATCACCCATAGCAGCTCTTCCATCATGTGGTCTTTAAATGGTTTTAATAATTTCACGTGGGCCCTCCAGATAAACCTAATGACCCCAATCCAAACTGCTGCATCAGCACCTCCGCTGGGCTCACTTGCCACCTTCAAGCAGCCCATACCATAAGAGTTTAATATGACCCAACACTATCTGTTGCACTATTTATTAATTGAGGTTTTGAAGGACCACACCCTTTTAGCCCATAGCACTTCATAAATATGTTTTCCACAGATTTCACTCCTTGCATCGGAAAGCATCAAGTGTAATTACAAAAGTGAGAATTGGATTCAGCCACCCCTCATGTTCCTTAAGCACCATTGCCATTAAAATGTGTTAACTATCATCCTATTGGACTACAGGTAGTAGTAATTTTCAATTATATATCAATGTCAGTGTAAAACAGGCGCAATTTGGGCTAATTTTCAATTATATATCAATTATATATCAACTCAAGCTGAGCCAACCTGATGTATGGGTCAGATTGTGTAAATACCTATTTAACAATGGGCCCTTGGTTTAAACCAAAACCAAGTCGGAATGGTTCAGTGATAAACCCCCTCCCCTACCCTCCAGTTAACTTATAAAACCAACCCGGTTCGCTTATTAAACCACCCCCACCCCTAGTTTATCGCTTATTAACCCCAACCGCCCTCCTGCTCGCAAGTCACGATGGCTCGAGAGAGCGCTCTCCTCCCCTACTCATGAACCCCCCCCCCCCCCCCTCCCCCCCACACACACACACACAAAAAACTGCTCACAAACAATAAGACCTCCTCTTCCCCCACTCCACCATTGCCAACGTCGGCCAAAAGAAGAGAATCTCCAACCTTCGGTCTCTTTCATGACAAAGAATTTGAAGAAACCCTAGCCCCAAATCCCCACCAAGGTCCTCCTCCTCCGACCCTTGAGCAGTTGAGATGAGGCCCTCCTGCTCCACCTCAGCCTCCTTCACAGACTGCTCGTCCCCCAGCTGATGGCGACAGTGGAGAGAACCATGGGCTCCCTTGCCGTTTGTGAATGCCGATGAGATTGAGGAGTGCTCACCTTATTTCTTCAAATTTTAAGTTCCTCTCTCTCTCTCTCTCTCTCTCTCTCTCTCTCTCTCTCTCTCTTTTAGGGTTAACGTCTTCCTCGGCCCTCCTCATTTCTCTCTCTCCCTCTTTATTACTCTCTCTCTCTCTCCGCCCGCTAGGGTTAGGGTTAGAGTTTCCCACAGCTCTCGCCCCCCCCCCCCCCAACCCCCCCACCCTCTCTCTCCATACCAATCAATATGCCTCGGAACTGTATGGTATTGGACCTATACCATACCAAACCAATCACCGGCTAGTACAATCTCCGAAATCAGTTCGACAAGCCTTGATCCCAACTAATATAAAGTAAATTAAGTAATAGAGAAGTCCTAAGTTCAATATTTAATGAAACCAGTTGTAGGAAACCATGGTAGAATAGTGCACCATAAATACATGCACCACTCACCTGCCCTTGAACACGTACACACATGTAACAATTATGGTTATTAATACCTCCAACAAGGAAATGTTTGCACACACAAAATAAGCATGGTAGGTGATACCTTTTGAGAGGTATAATCTGGTGGATTGAACACTTTCCCAGTGCTTGCTGCTCCTCTAGTCAAATCTCCAAATTCATTTATGGACCACCCATGCTTACCAGGTGATAAACCACTAAAGCTGGCTTCAATTCTGGCCAATTCCATGTTCACCTGAGCCAAGCGTACAACACCATATATGATAGGACCTTTGAACTCAGCAACAGCTGCAGAAACTAAAAAATCTACAAAATAACAGTAATTAGTCAGTCAGTTCAGGTAAGAGTGCAGGTAAAAATTATCAAATGTATTAAAGTAAATGTATAGTTTCCACATCAACTAGTAATTTGCAACATTTTTGGTTTGAATACATTTTGAATAGCATGTTTTCTCAATAGGAAAATACAGGAATACTATCACTATTAAGGCAAACATGCCAATAAGCTATAGGAGATCAAATCAAAATGAAAGACTGAATTATCTTTATATACAAGGTTATGTTTGTGCAAAGAGACACTTCGATTTGGCCAATAACACTTAAATTAGGAGTAATGCCAGAATATTCAGACCTTCACATGCTCTGGATGCTTTAGATACACACAAATTCTTTTAGAAAGGATCCTAAGTATGGCCAACTAGTAATGAAACTATAACCATAAGCCTTTCCCAACTATTTGGGTTGGTTTCATGAACCAACATTTGCAATCATTCCTATCCAGGTACCATAAGTCCTCACAAATCCTTAATTGTAACTGCTATCGTGTTAGGTCGGGTCTTCCCTCCCATCCCCCCTCCCTCTATACTTGTAAACTATTCTAGCCCTTCTACACAAACTAGATAACCTCTCAATAACAGACTCTCCTAAAATCTTTATTGCAAATGCCCGTATCATCTCAATGAATTCTCCATTAGTTTATACTGAATTTCGTGCAAACACCTCCTTAAATATATTCATCTCAAACACTAAACCTTTCTAGTTTTACTACATCCATCTTGATATTCAAGTTTGTTCTATGTTCGTCTAACTTTCCTAGGCTCTCTTTGTTACTCAATTCTCAAGTCTACAAAATGACATACCTTATTAGCATTTACGAATTCCACTTGAGTCACCAAGGCATGTGTTGATTACATAATACTCTAGAAGCACTTTGTCACTTGATTTACCCAACTTTAATTATATTATACAAGTGTTCAACACATGCAACAAATGTGGTTTATTTTATTTTAGAGGAAAGAGGACTTGGTAATGGTAGTTATCGCATCAATTGTGATCATGAATGGTCTAGATTTGATAAACACATTCCACATTTTTGTTTAGGTATTTCTTTTACTTTCTTGGCCATAACAAGAGTGTCAATTTTGAGGGGTTTATAAACTAAAAACGAGCGTATTTACAAAAAGGGACATGACATGCAGTGATTAGCCTCACTGCACATGTCTGACCATGGGGACCATTTGCATTATATATGTCCTTCAACCCTCAAAGGAAGCAACCTGAAGAATCAGGGTCCTCAAGCAAATGCCCATGGCATTTCAATGAATTCAGTGCAACTCTAATGCCTCCTTGGATATGCTCATTTCACACATTAATCCTTCCTATTTCCACCACATCCCTCTAGACATTTTAGTTTGTTTTATGTTCATATTTGCTTTCTTGGTCCCTCTTTTTGCCCAATTGTCAAGCCATACAGCATTACATGCTTTATTAACATTTACACGTTTCAATTGAATCACTAAGGCATGTATCTATCAAATAACCAGAAAAGAGCGTATTTGGAAGAGGGAAATGCAATGCAGAGACTTATGACACACATATAGCCATTTTGGGCATTTGCATTATACATAGTAGAGATATGCCTTTGTCTCTCCCTTTTTTGGTATGATAAAGAAACCAGTTACTCCATGATATCTCTTTTCATCGATCTTAAGTAGTACCTTTTCATTTCCATTTCCTCTGAAATTGCATTCTATATTATTATTTTTCATCCTACTAATTTTTAGTCTCTTTTAAGGATTTTGTTCCATATTTCTAATTTGACATTTAACCTTCCTCAGTTGTCATCAAACAACAATAAATCATCTGCAAATAGGTTACATGACAAAATATCTTCCTTAAGTTATATTTTAAGTAAAGTAAATATATGTGCACTTGAGGCTGACCTCTGTGCTAAGCTCACATGATAAAATTCACATTCCTTACCACAACTAATTACGATGCTTTCTATCTTTGCATGGATGTCCTTCACAATGTCAAGGAATTGATTCGAAGTATCTTTCCTTCTTACTTCCCATCGAATTACTCATGCAGTATTGATGGCATAATTTTTTTTGGTTATTGAAAGCTTCATATCATGAACATTTCTAATTTATGGTGTAGCTACAAAACCAAATTAACAATTTTCTAATTATATGAAAAATGGTATTTAATAGACTAGCATATAAAAAGGTACTCTATTTCATGAATAATAACATGCTGGCCATACTGATATTTAATATTGACAATTACTTGAGACAAATCTTATATATGAAATAAACACGAAAAACTGGCTTGCTCTGATTATACATTTTTACAGAGATTAGTCCAACAATGCCAGAGGACAATATTATGTAACAACTAAACTACACAGGCTAACTTCATAAATACACATTTTGCAACTAAAGTTTAAGGAGCAGCAAAATTCAACAGAAGTAGACCATGAGAAATAGGGAAAAAAAAGGATGGAAAGAAGGAAAAGATCTAGAACAAGTCAATTTTGAACTGTTGTTTCAAGGATGAGCATACAGAGAGTTCATATACCTACCATTAGGGTTGCCTTGGCCAATCAACCTGGCATGTCGACCTGTCTGCTCCAGAGCATCTACCATGACTTTCACTGGGAGAATTCCAATAACTCTTACCACTTGATTACTCAAATCAATGTCAACCCCTTTTACTCCTATTTGCAGACAGTGTCATCAGGTCATGCAAACCAACGTTACAACAGATTAATCCCAGTAAATTAGGACATGTGACAAAAAAGAACAACTGAGATATAATCCAAATGTGTGACAAGATTGTATCAATACACTTTTGGTGTATATGATCACATACCACCAAGCTTTAGGAGCTTATCTTTTACTGCTGAAACACAACCCTCACATTTCATATCCACCATGAATTCTGTCTGAAGTGATAACAAGAGATTTTCAATAAGAATAGGATAATTTGCATTATAAAATCCAAAAGCTATGCAACTTAAAATTTCACATAGAAAACTTTCTTATGCGATTGACCGTAATCTAACCAAAGGAAGTTGAAACTTGTTATAAATATAAATGAAGAATTCATCAAGGTCCACACATTAGAAAGTAGGAACTAAAGATCACATTGATATCGCAGTTTAAGAAATAAAATATAACGAAACAAAAAGGAGAAAACTCAAACTTGTGTTCACAAAGGATGTTGCCAATGACAAATGTATGAATGATATCTGGTTTATTTTAGTTTCTGAGGTACAGATACCAGCTCTAGGAAGAAATTTAGATCATAGATGAAACTCTAACATCCTGTCCTAACTAAATTGATGCTTGATTTCTATGGCATGAATGCGACATGTGTTTTGTTATATTTTCATGTGTAACTAAAAGCAGATACCCACACTTGAGATCATCATGATGATGATAACTAAGACTCCAATCTTAAATTATAAGTTTTAGCCCTTTTATGAGGTGCTTGGATGCCCCACAAGTGCTACAAGAGGATAACCAACTAGGCCATCAGCATTTTAACTGTAAATTTAACTAGATAGGACTTCAAGGAGGCAGAAGATGGGCCGAGTACAAAATTAACTGTACTGAAAATTACATAATCCCCATATATTATGGAGGCTCTATATCATCATTCACAGTGATGATTATCATTTTAATACATGGATGCCATCGAAGAGTCTCTCTCCAATATTATTAACCCAGCCCCTCTTTGTCAGCTCCTTCTTTTATCTTTCATAAAGAAGCTCCAACAATATTATCCTCCTGAACATGCCTTGAGTATCCAAAACACTCTCTTAAAGTGATGCACCTTGTTCCTAAAGGAACAACAAATTGCATTCCTAACTATTTAAAATATGGCACAACCAAACAATCTCTTCTGTAGATATGGTACTTGCTTCCTATGACTTCTAAACCAATAGGCACCTTTAGCAAACTAGCGTAAATGAGCATTAGACCAAACAGACAAGTGGGTGGTACACATATTTTAAGTGTTTATTATTGAACAAGACAACAAGGCCACACTGAATAGTAAATGTAAGTAAACACTCATACAAGGCACCAACCATTCTCTCTTTAAATTGTTTAACCAATGTATTTTATCAACTGTTCAACTGCATCACATTTTTTTGATGAAGGGTGCGTATTGCCTCCAACTCCATCATATTACAACTATAAATTTTAAGCCACAAGCCACTATGTTAACATAGAAAACAATGTTTAAAAATGATAAGAAACAATATTTAAGGGAGGAAATGAAGAGATTTATACTGCCAAAGGTTTAAAGTGGCACGTGGACTGGGAGCAAAGGAGCAAGAGCATTGTTTCTTAAATAATACAACACCATAAATCTCTGGACCCTACTTTTGAAACCAAACTATCAAAACTATGAACTGGTAACAATTATCAGCACATCTACCTCTTGATCCTCCATTAATAAATTGATTTTTATTTCAAATATCCACACTAACCCATTCATTTGCCAATAACATGACCATGCATCACAAGCTCAATCAATCATTACGATCATTTAGCTTACTAGCTACAACTATAAAGATATGCCTCTGTTCAAATTATGTGTGTTTGATTATTCATCTATATATACAGATAGACCTACATCCTTGTGCACATCTATATACGGGTTTGATGCTCAGTTCCTGCAAAATGTTAGCAAAAGCGAGGAGACAATTAAACAGTAAAACATTTTTCCTTCATAAATACAAAGAAAGTAACCTTTACAAGAAGCAATAGCATCTTCTTAAGATGGCTAAACTAAATATTCATTATATTTGAACAATCTCTCAGTGTTTTCAATTTCTTTTCTTGCATCTTTAACTACCAAGTGACCCTTGCCATCATGGCAGAATAAAGTGAAATCCTCACACTTTACTCCACCCCTCAATTCGTTCGGTCACTGTAAACACATAGCTAATCAGTCCCTGAAACACGCACCATATAAATTAATACCCAGAGTAATACGCGGTTGCAAAATAATATCAATATAAACATCCTCAACACTTTATTTAAAATCCTATTAGTAACTCGATGTCAATGAAATGACTTAAAAATTTGCGCGGCGGATAGTTTCTATTCAAATAAAAGCTTAATATGTTACCACGAAGATGATATGGCTACATCAAGGACATGCCTATTTGCCCGACAAAGGGTTAATAAGCAATCTACCAGAATTTTGGGAAATAGAGGGAATACAACAATCATTCGAACAGGAAAAATAAATACAAGAACCAGGAAAAACAGAAAAGACAAAGCAATCTACCGGTAATTCTTTTGGGAAATAGAGGGAAAACAACAATCTTTTCAACTGGAAAAACGGATACAAGAAGCAGGAAAAACAGAAAAGACAAGAAAGCAAATCAACTCACCATCAACTCTGGAAGATTCCCATCGTGCTGGAAGAAAAAATCTAGAAAGAGTTAGAAAGAAAGGTCAAGGATTCATTGAGGAATTTAGATTGGGAGGAAAAAAGGCAAACCTGGTCGGAGGGCTTGAGGTCGGTCGCGAGGGAGTCCATGTGGAGTGCGGCCTGGGGGCGACTCGGGTTTCTCGGGCCGGCCAAGGTATTGGGCGTCGATCCGAGACGAAGAGGGGCGAGAACTGGGAGATGGGGTTTGGGGGGGAGTTGAGAAGAGAAGGAGGAGGAAGATATAGTGACTGCTGCGATCGCGGCTGCTGGGAGGGCGGAGGCCGCGGTTAAGGTTCGAAGAAATCCTACCATCTTATTTTGAGGCTTTTTTCTGTCCCCAGACTTCCCTTCCAAGGCCTTCAACCCCTTCCTATTTCTTGTTTTACTTTAATGCTACTTGCTAGAAGAATAAAATAACGTTATATAATATATATATTCTATCAATATATATATATATATATATATATATATATATATATATATATATATATATATATATAATATCTTGATGGACGTGCCCCTTAGGTAAGGGCCAGATATGGCTTAAGAAGCGGAACAGGAATTCGGAATCCAGAAGCATCTCGATGGCGGGGAGAAATCCATAGGTCGGCATGGAAACTGGGAGCTTGGAATTTTTTCCCAAAGAGGCTCTTCCCGGGTATTGCCATGCCCCAAATCGTGAGCTCCATAACACGGTATAATGTTATAAAATAAATAATTTTTTATAATATTAAATTAATTTAATAAATAATTCTATCGATTATCATATGAAATCTAATGTATAATTCCGTGGCAACAAATAATAAAAATCATCAGCAACATATTTCGATTATTCATCGGATATTAAAAATGCACTAATAATTTCTTCGCTGGAACATCATTCCCAAACTATGTGACACTAATCATCATGCGGCTATGAAAAAGTCCCGCACACATACATCAATATAAATAAATAATTTTAAATAAAAAATGGTAAATAATCAATATTGTAATAAATATAAATATCATAAAATTACTTACCAACTATCCAATATATTATATATCGTCAAATAATTATGTTATTTACAAATAATTTATCATATACCATCAAAATGGATGTTCTATTCAACAGTGATATATTAAGTAATAATATATCTGTCATTTTCTGATTAGTAAAATTTGGATCCATCGTCAATCATCTTTTTGGCTTTGGACCATTAATGATCATGCTTCACCTTATAAAACTATTCTTTGACCTCGTGGTGGCAAACCATTGTGTCATATTTCGGTCTATGACTAGCAAACTATAACACTACACTTTGGCCCATGCTAGCAAGCCATTGTGTCACACTTTAGTCTAAAATTGACAATACATAAATTCATAATACCACACCTTGGTTCATGGTGGCAAACCATAGTATCACACTTTAGTCTAAAATTGATAGGTTTTGGATGTGATGGATACAGTATTAGAGTAGATTCGGCCCATAGCCCATATGGATTAGGAGATACTACAACAAAAGTCTATTTAAGTTGTCCATGGACTAATTATGATGTATGTGATTGGATTTATGGTACTTATGGTTGGATTTGAATGGATTTAGACCTTTAGCCTGGAGAGAACATCGTGGCTTAAAATGTAAAAACTTGCGTAGCTGTATGTTTAGTCCCATATTGGTTATGCACTAGATAGATATTGAATACTTATACAAGATCAAAAATTTTGAGTGATACCTGTCGATTAATCTTTTTAAGTGAGGTTCTGGGTTGTAATAGTATCAACTAATTATTAACTAAGGTTTGAAGCAAATCTTGAAGTTTAAAATCAGGAATTGTAGTTTTATTCGAGCTTGAACCAAGTTTCATTTAATCTCGAGTTAATTATAGCTCAGGTTAAGATTATCAAGATGATCAAATAGGCTCATACCCAACTTGACTCGAAATTAAGTACCAATCGAGCTTGAAATAATAGTAAATGAATCAAACTGGATCTTACAGTTCAAGCTCAAAATTAATTTTGTACCAAGCCTAATCAAGATTGGCTTGATTACACCCCATACTAAAGAGCCCTAGCAGGTTGGGTCATTAAGGAACCCAAAATTTTGAGGAAAAAAAAAATCTTTCAACCAATTGGGATGAATGCTTGAATTGCTTGATTTGGACAGGTCAACTTAGATTCCACCCATCTAGGTTATAGGATAGAAAAACAACTAAAGACATGTTTGAGAAATCCAGCAAGATTGGATTATACTTCTTGTAGAAATTGGGTCTCTTGGCTTACCCAACCAGGATTGTAAAAGCCCGCATGGTCTTAGCCTAAATCCAATTTGTGGGCCTCTTGATCTATACGGGGATAAAAAGTTTTGTGGAGGTCTTTTTTTCCTCCCATATGATTTGGGCTAGAGGAGTATTGGATTGACATGGGTCCTACTCTACTCCATGATCCAACAAAAAATCCAACCTAATCCTATTAGATTTCCTAAATAGACCCTAAAAAATATATGAAAGAAAAATGATAGACTCAAGATTTTAATACATAATGTTATTATTATCTCCATCAGAATTTAACACCATATTATTACCAAAATTTATTATGCTCATACAAGCATCTATATCATTAGATAAAATAATTTTAAATAAATTACGATATTTCAATAATTTATTATTTTTAAAAAAATCAATCTATTTTCCTTTTTGTAGAAAATAAAAATATGTTTGTTTGTTTTTAGATATTTTCAAAAAAAATTTATTTATAATAGTTCAAAATATTAATAAGTTTTACATATTTTCTTACAATATAGATTTTTGCAATCATTTTAAAAATAAATAATTAAATTATTATTATAACTTTATATTTTAAGATTTGTAATATTTTAACTAATTATCAATATTAGAAAGCACAAAAAATTATTGTGAAATAGTCTAGATTTTGTAGGTATTTTTGCTTAATGGTAAAAGACTTAGGCTGCCCAGGCAGCAGCCATTCTGTTAAAAAAATAAATAAATAAATATTATCGTTGGTTGAACCGTTGACCCAAGATTAGGTGAGGGAACCGGGTTTGTCCGGTCAACGATTCCAACCACTCGCTTTGACTAAGCCCCCTCCGTTCTCCCTGCCATGACTACACACCCCGCCATTCTCCCCACAGACCATTAGACTCTGAATCTCTCTCCCTCTCTCTTAAGAAATCATACTCTATACTATGTGCACCACGTCAATCAAAATTCACATTTTTGTGAGTCTCATCCGGCTTGTTTAGGATTGTTGCCCTCTCATCTCATCTCGAATTATTTCCTGCATTCTCTTCTCTCAAAGTGGAGAAAGACCAAAACTTTCCTTGAAAAAAATGATGGAAATTATCTGCAATCTTCTTCCAATCCTCCATGCCGCCATTTGTGCTCGATTTCGTTTGTTGCTTCTGATCAGTATTTTCATGTGAATTTATAAGCTGGGTGTTTGCAAATTAGGGTTTTAGATTTTCTTTTTATGAAGTGTTGTCGGTGAGTGTCCTTTGCATAATGGTTGTATTCAAGTAAACTTTCCTCAAACATGTTTGGCATGATTTGCTTCAATAAGTTCTTTTGATATGATGTAGGGTTATTGGGTACTAGTTGTATCTTCCGTGCAAAAGAATAATTGATCTTTTTTTCACAACATCAACCATTCGACCGCAACTTGAATAGATCTCAAAGCACTCCGATCTCTTTCTTCTATCTTTCTGCATGGATCTTGAAACGGCCATTATGCGATCCAACGATTGATGTCGCGGAAAAAGATAGCCATGCAAAAGATACAACCCAAACCTGGCATTATTTTATTAGTTTAGGGAAGTCAAACTTTGGCTTTCTAAAAACTGAAAAATATGATTTAATTCATGTACCTTATAAATGGGTGTCGGAATAAAACTCAAAAAGAGCTGTTTTATGAAGTCCGTTGCCTGATGCACTGGTACAAGTTGGGAATATGCAAAAAAAGCCAGAGATGGGTTGGTGCTCAGTCCATCCCTCCTAACGAACTTGATTAATGGGTTTTTTTGGGTTCTGTGAACAACATGAAAAATCTTGATATACCTTCACATCCATGACTTGAAATTTCTATGTGCCATCGACCTCCTGCCATGGTTGCATGCGTTGTAGAAGAGGGCATGATTGACTGTAAATTGTTTTACAATTTTTTTTTAGTGATCACTAGTAATCCATTTTTCCTGCATGCCTTTTTAGCTTATAAATTGTTAATATGAACAGGTTTCTGAATGATGTGTTTTGTGGCAAGGGAGCTCTACAGTAATAACATAAGTGCAAGAACTCCTAATGAGCATGGGAACTCAACAAACTTGGCGAGCTTGGATCTTTACTTGAACAATTTTAATGGTCGCATCCCAGACACATTGGGCAAGCTTTAGAAATTATGGTTCTGTATGAACAGCACATCCTTCAGCTTTTTACTTTTATTTTAGGTTTGTTTGACTTTCGGTTGAGCTAACTTTCGAACAGCTTTTCAGTTTCTAATTAGAAGGGTTTCCCACTGCGAAGTCGGTACGTTAGGTGCTGATATGTGGACTTTTGGTTTTTGTTGGTCCTAGAATATAACCATATATTCCATTTTGTTCAAGTTTTTTTAAATGTAGATTGAAGATTTGTGTTAGTTTTGACTAAAAATGGATTGAATCAAATTGTTGAGGCTCGTTCAGCTTTTGGTAACATTGGGGCCAGATATGCTAAGTTTCAACTGTGGCTAAGATGTCAGACTGGGTGTCAAAAGACATGGTGCCAGGTGTCACAGGCTCACGAGGTGACCCCACTCACAACAGGGGCGGGCCCCTGCCATAACCCAATAAGGTTCCTCATGGCCGTGCTGTACTTCATCTTCTCTAGTACCACTATGTACCCCGATAACCAAGTGGGACTTGCACCCTTTGTGATGTGGGATCTAACACCATGCATGGCAACAGTGTGCCAATTTTTTTTTTGCTTTAATCAATTCGTCATATACGCAGACAAATTACAAATCATGTGTCTGGATGTAAAGAGATACTTTATCTAAAATTATGCTTTACTTCTGTTGGCATCTCGAGAGTTAAAAAAATTTGGTTATCATGCTTTTAATTCTACGAACTCGTTTGGTTCGTCAGAAGAAATTCTTCTTACCGAAATATTTTTTCTAGAAAGTTGATTCTTATGATGTTAATATGTATGGTTTATAAAAAAATAATATATTTCAGAGTGGCTTATATTTGATTAAATATCTACTTTTTAAAAAAAATTATGTGAAATATATATGATACTCTTAATGAAGAGAAAGACATTATTCATACATTTTAATAGCTTAAGGATAATTTTGAAAAAAAAAATACTTCAATTTCTAATTGGTGGGAAAATAGATTTTCTATGCGAATTTTTTTTCTCATAAAACATAAGAATCTGATTTCCATAAAAATGCTACTTTCTATCTCTTTTTTTTTTGAAAACTTCAATTAACTAAAATTTTATTTTTATGTTGATCATATATTTTTTTTAATTTTTCCGCGAACCAAATAAGTTCCGTAGGTTTTCCGATCTACACTGTACGGAGAAAAACAATCTTTCTTTTGTACCTTTATATGCACGCTAAGAATTCACTTTCACTACTCGCGTTATGGTACAGAGAATGATTGCAAGGTTGTAAATCCCTGAGGGTGTCTCAATTTCTTCATGAAATAATAGGACCCTCTACTGTTCTACCTAGTCCCAGCTCTTTTCTATGCTCCCTAAGAATTCTCTTTCACTCTTCATGCTATAATACAAGGAACCTTAGATTAACAAGATTGTTATGGTTCCTCCGCATGCATTGTTATGTAATGAAAAGGAACCTTCATTATTTATACTTATACTGTATTCCAGATAAGATAGTATTATTTTTTAAAAAATAAATCTAAAATAATTTTTTAATAACTAAAAAGTTTTCGATTGAGTATGGATTCAGATATAACACTCTTATTTTTATGTCATTATCAGTTTTACACTATTATGAGACAATTGTTATAATCATTAAAATAGTCTTTGTTGTGGTTCAAACTTGGCTCGAGGGTGACGACGTCGAGGGAGTCGAGGGAGCTGCTGGCCGGAGCGGAGAAAGAAGAGAGCCACTTCCTGCACGATGGCGTACCTGCATAAAAGCCTCACCAGTTGTTCCGATGAGGACCCTCCGATGCTCAAGTTAGGATGGATTTCAGTTGGTCCAAAAAAGGTCCATGTAGTGTTACCTGATGGGGCTATTTATAGTCTCCGTAAAGGTGTCCAGGTGGCGAAGGTATGGCCCGTTCTCATCATTGAAGGAGATGAGTTTTAGACAGATGGCGCATAGCTAGAGCTTGCTTGAGGCGCGCGATGTAGGCCGTTCCTGTAAATGGTAACGTATTGGTGAGTATGATGGGGTATGGCTGGAGCAGCATGGCGTTGTCCTTAACTGTCGTTGACTAGCAAGCAAAGCATAGCATGGTGGCGTTGCAATGTATGGCCATGTAGGTGGACGTGGGCACGCACGTAGATGTGGTCGTGGGTGAAGCTAAGCTCGATGAGAGGTTGCATCATATATTTGGCGAGGTCAGCCTGGCGGGTGCTGAGGTCGGCCTAGCATCCCTGATTCTGAGGTTTACTCGGTAGGGCGCCCCGAGTTCAAGAGTCGAGGTGCGTTGTTAGATGGGGCGCCCCGAACTTGGCCGGGGCATGTCGTCGAATATTAAGGACGCCCCGAGCTCGGGGTCGGGGCGTATCGGTAGATATAAAGGACGTCCCGAGCTCGGTCGGAGGCGCGTCGGCGAATATAAAGGGAGTCCTAAGCTCGGTCGGAGCGCGTCGACGAATATAAGGGGTGCCCCGAGCTCGGTCGGGGAGCGTCGGCGAATATAAAAAACGCCCTGAGCTCGGTCAGGGTGCTCGGCGAATAGTCCCGTGGTCGAAGGAGCTTTTTGGCTCGTAGTTGACTCAGCAGGGCATTCTGAGCTTCGGCTCGGAACGTCATTATAGGTATTAGAAGAGGTGACGACTGGTCGTAATAGCGGAGAGATCCGGCCGAGATCAACTGAGCCTTCGGCGGGGCCTGAGATTGGGCCGGTTCTGAGCAGGGATGAGGTATTATCCGGTCGGCACAAAACGATCCATTTTGCCCCCATCAATCATTATTTTAGTAAAAAAATATTATAAATTGGATAAAATAAGAAAAAAAAAACGATTGCCGTAAGAGTCAACTGTGGTTCCGTTTGTTCCTGCAAGTTCTATTTTTTTTTTCTTTTTTTTATAACTTTTACCGTTCCAAATCCGAATCAGTAACATCTCTCTGATATTTTTTCCGCTATTTCTCTATCCCATTTGCTATATTTCCTCGGTCTTAGAGGACAAATTCCACTGCAACGACAAGTTTCTGTGCTTGCCGCCCCCGGGTACTTCTCCCTCCTCAAGACCTACCTAGCCCACCCGACGGTCCTTCGAGACCACTTCGATCCCCTTCTTATTACGCCTCTCTCGTTTATAACGTCTCCCCTCTCTTTCTTCCTTTCCCCCTCGCGTCATACTGGAGACAATATGAACAAGGGCACGTGACTATTTCAACGCTCACAAAGGAATCCTTTCGACGTTTCTCAGAGAGGATTAAGCTCCAAGAAGAAAGAATTCCACTACGTGAGACGTTCGCAGCGGCAAGGGAAAACCGAGGAAGAAGAAAACAGAACAAGATCTCCTCCTCCATGGACAACTATGGCAACCCTTATTCATACCCCTACGGCTACCCCCCTCCTCCCAACCCCGACCCTTACCACCACCGGCCCCCTCCCTACCTCCACCCTTCCAACTCCTTCCCGTCCCCTACCATGAATCCAGACCCCCAATTCAACCACTCCGATCCTTTGGATTACCCCCCGCCGGCCTTCCCCCCGGCCTCCGTTTCTTCTCCCTCTCCCTCCTACGATCCCTACTACAATCCCCAGCCCCTCAATCCCTATCCCTATCTCTTACCCCGCCCCTATCCCAGGCCCCATCATTCTATGCCCTACGATTCGCATCCCAATTCCCCCAGCTTCCACGACGCCGGCAGCTCCCGCTACGAGCCCACCGCCCCCGTCGCCCCCCCGCCCTCCTACCCTCCCTCCCGCCCCGATAGCTTCTCCACCCATAGCCCACCACCCGACAATCCTTCCCTCTCCGCCCGTCCGTCCCTGACCGATTCCCCATCAACATCTTCGATCTATCCCCTGAATGATCTTCTTGCCAACATCCGCCTCTCCGATCAGCCTCCCGATCTCCCCTCCATCGCCGGATCCCACCACCGCCCCTCGATGTCCTTCTCCGGCAGCTTCCCCCAAGCTCCGCCGTCCCTCTTGCCGCAGACCTCCTTCAGCAGCCCTCTCGTCCCCCAAGGCGGTTCCAACCACGGGCAGAACCTCCAGTTGGTCCCCTACGAAGACACCAGTGGCCTCAAGGCTTCCCTCAAGGTCTTGCTCCTCCACGGCAGCCTCGACGTGTGGGTGTGCGAGGCGAGGAACCTCCCCAACATGGACATGTTCTCCAAGACCCTGGGGGACATGCTCGGCAAGCGGCTCACTAGCTCTCTCAGCGGCAAGATGGAGCACCTGTCGTCGATGACCAGCGACCCCTACGTGTCCATCACGGTGTGCGGTGCCGTCGTCGGACGGACTTATGTAGTTAGCAACAGCGAGAACCCCAACTGGATGCAGCATTTCAATGTCCCGGTCGCGCATCATGCCGCCGACGTCCAGTTCGTGGTCAAGGATAATGATGTTGTAGGTGCGCAGCTCATTGGAACTGTTTCGATCCCGGTGGAGTCGATCTACTCTGGCCAGAGGGTGGAAGGGACTTACCCAATTCTCGCTCCCAACGGTAAGCCTTGCAAGCCAGGCGCTGTACTGACGCTTGTGATACAGTACATCCCAATAGAGAGGCTCAGCATGTACCATAATGGGGTCGGCGCTGGTCCCGACTACCATGGCGTGCCGGGTACCTATTTCCCTCTCTGGAAAGGCAATAAGGTCACACTTTATCAAGATGCTCATGTTCCTGACGGTTGCCTTCCGGACCTGAGGCTGGACCATGGGATGCATTATGTACATGGGAAGTGTTGGCGTGACATCTTTGATGCAATCAGCCAGGCTTCCCATCTGGTTTACATTACCGGGTGGTCGGTGTTCCACACAGTGCATCTGGTGCGGGATGCTGGTTATGGGTGTGATTGTACTCTAGGGGATCTCCTAAAGACCAAGTCTCAGGAAGGGGTGAGAGTGTTGCTTCTTGTGTGGGATGATCCAACTTCAAGGAACATTCTCGGTTATCAAACAGTAAGGCTTCACAACCCTTTCTGTTTCATAGTGCTTCTACACTTTTCCGAATGATCATGATTTAAATGAATATGCCTTGTTATGTGCTTTTGTTGGGGCTTAATGTGATGCGACTATCCAAATCTTTGTAGCTTTTGGTGGTGAAGAGAACAAATCCCATTTATTCCTAGTATATCAAATTAAATTTCTTGTTGTTGATTGGACATTGTAATGACCATTTTTTTCTTTGCATAATATCATGAATTGGGTTGATATTTGGCTTAGTTTTGCAGTTATTTCCTTTCTGCTGCTAGATGAATAATTTCAGAATCATTTATAAAATCATTTCTGACTTTTAACCTATATTGTCAATCATTAGTTGGTTAAATATATAGACTGAAGCTAAACTGAGAAACAACCTCACAAACACCTTGAAGAAACAGGGTTAGCACACCTGAAATCTCTGCTTATTAGGTGGGGGGCCACAACTTTGGCATGTGGCCCTCCACTCCAACTGCAATCATTTAGGTGTCAAACACCGTTTCTTCTGGTTGCCTTTGAGATTTTTCCATTACTATTTTTTTGTGAAAAATACTTAATCTTGACACTGATTTGCATGTCAGTGATCTCTGAACTTAAGTTGCACTGAGGACTATTACAAGGTTAAGTTATACATGCAAAAGCTAGGTTAGCCTTAATCTTTTTCTCAACATGTATTTATATTTAATGAAAGCAGACATAATGGTTAAAAACTTAGCAAGTGCAGTCTTACTTGCTCATGTAACTCATGGTAAATATTGGCTACCATGATTTTCATAGTAGTGATATTCTAAATAAAATATTTAATCTAGTCCAGTATAAAAAATATTGTTGCGATATAAGCTAAAATATATGAAGCATTCTAATATTTTTATTCTTAGTCATGGAAATTAGGACCTAAATTTATGTTTTGATTGTAGGGATTTTTATGATCAACTTCAAGTAGTGGGATGGCAAAGTCTTTATGTGGTGGCTAAGATTTCTGGGGCAAACAATGTTGTTGTACCTATCGTGTGCAGCTGTTCTAAATTTGCTTGAATGAATGAATTTTTATTGCCACTTCTAAGAATCAGAACCCTGAAGTCATATTCCAAAATATTATGCATCAGATTACAGATGCCTTTTCAATATTTGTCCATATTGAAAGCTATTTTGTCAACCCAAACAAGAGGTTCTCTTAGGCGTTACTCTCCTACATCTTTTCTTGGAAAAAATGATCCCCATTTCTTTTTATATTCTTTAGACTATTGTTGCTTGTTATTTCACCATCTCAATATATTTTTTGTCATTTCATATTTTATCGCTTCACCACTTAAGCATCTTCTAATGTTCATCTGCAAATCTATCTTTCTTAGTATACGACATAGCTGCCTCAACATTCTTGGTCATGAAACTATTTTGTTGCTTCACATCCAACCTTACAACCTTGCTTCTTTCTTATGGCATTCTCTTTTGTTCTTACTAGTGTTGGTGATTACTCAATACCATAAAGCTCAAACGCTTACGCTTCTCTATGTTAAATATTATATAAGAAATGAACAAAGACAAGAATCCATTATGCACACGTCCTTAGCAATGCAAATGTTACGGCAGATCTTCATCTTGGGAGATTTTTGAGGACTCATTATGGTGAGATTCAAGTGAATGCTAATTGTAATGAAATACAACCGCTCATTTGAGTACCATGGATCATAACTGCATGAAAGAAAACGAATGTGAGAAACAATACATGAGCAGGAAGTGTGAAACAATGCTCGAAAAAGAATCCCAATGCGAGAACTGGGGAGTGACAACATAATATATATAGATAAATGTAAAGACTACATGAAAAATAACAAAGAAGTCATAGGGAAACAACAAAGAAACTAGTCATTAAGGAACCCCTTTCTTAATTAGATATCACTCTCTTAGTCTCTTTCATAAAACAGAAAATTGATCTACCATGGGAGAGAGGGGTTTTTGTAATCAAGTCTTCAGGTACTAGTGTAACACATAGCAAAAAATTACACAGCTATGTTGTAACCTCCTTATGGCTTGCTTTACAGTGGCATCAAACTGAATGCTGTACCAAGGAGCATTGGTGCAGTTGGATATCAAGTAGGTAACTTTTTTCTTTGAGGAAGCTTTTCCCTTTCTTTTCCTGTTGCTTATATGTTGAATCCCCATTTTGGGTTATCTTTTTCACTTTTTAATTAATTAAAATATAGGTTTTGGTGTTCCTAGAAGTACAAATTGAGAGAATTAGGTGCACAATGTTGGACTGGCTATAAATATCATGATAGAATTTGCTTCCCTATGAGTTTCCCGTGCAAATCTCATTCATTTCCTGGTTGCGTGTTTCTTGAAATTATGGTCTTATCAAGTGGGATATGATGAGGGGAACTCAAATTCTGCATCTCACAAAACGTACTTTGTATCGGTTTCTCATTAAACCCCAATTGGAGCGAGAAACACATTCCTTAGCATCTATGGTATGGATTCCTTGGGTTCAATTACCTCCAAACCCCCACTTTCTGAAGGAAAGTCATGCTTCCCCCTGATGGTTAGAAGATCTAGAGAGAAAGGAATCAGGTAACAATAGGATATAAGAATATTGTGCTCTTAATATGCATTCCTGCCTCCAAATTTTCTAACATATACTTATTATCTTTAGCATAGCTTATTGGGTTGCATTATAAACATTTATTACCTGTCTCATTGTTTTTAACCAGTTAATTATCTTCATAGTTAATTTTGGATATGAATATTTTTGAATGACATGTCATGGTGCTGAAGCCTCTAAATTTGGTATGGAAGGCATCTATACATGTCACTTGAAACTGTGCTCATCAGTGTTATGTATGTAGGATGGCTTAATGGGAACCCGTGATGAGGAGACTCGGCGATTTTTCAAGCATTCTTCCGTGCAGGTGTTGCTTTGTCCTCGTTCTGCTGGAAAACGACACAGCTGGGTGAAACAGCAGGTTAGCTTTCAATAATTAGCTTATTTCCCATTTTGGCTTGGCATGGGCATAGTGTTATCTCGATTATTAATTTTCTTTATACTGTCAATTTTATGATCTACCTATGGAATTTTCAAAATATTTAATATGGTTGCTTTTGTTCTGTGTATGTGGCAGTATGGATGCTTGGTACTTGTAGTATTATTTTATGTTATTCATGCAATAATAAATTGCGTATAAGTTTTGATAATGAAGCTAAATATTGATGTTTGTAAACAATGTGTGGTTGGTGGTGGTTGTAGGACTTATCCCATTCTGGCAGCAGGCTGGTATATAAAGGGGTTCTGGATATATTTCTTTTTTGGTAGGTGCGACTTGGACATATGCTGAGCTTGTTTGTGCTAATTGTCCATGTAATATCTTTGTGTTGGTTTCTTAATTATGGTGCAATACTTGTTTTAAAGGCGGCACCTAAGATCGGAGTTTTACAAGAAACTTTTTCTTCACTCTTGATGAGGTTACTAGAATACTTATGGAAGAAAGTAGAGTTATGGTAGAATTTCCAAAACCATGTGCTTATGTAAATAGCTTTAAAGAGTAGAGTCCAGGTTTTTAGAAACCTTTTTCACTGATTCATGGGTTTATTACTTTATTTGATTGATTTTTTCTTTGATGAAGTTAACTGAAAAGATATCATGATTGCTATTTGTTTAAATACTTTAAATTTTTGAATTTATGCATCCCATTGAAAACAAATAAAAAAAAAAAGCTTTCATGGCCAAAACCCATACCAGATACAGGAAGTCATATAGTTGTCATGACTCCACAATGGAGTAAACATCATGCAAGATATGATTCATCAAAACACTTTCAGTGCCTTGTACATCTCTGCAAAATGGCCTTGCTAAACTAGAAAAATGCTGCATTCTTAAAACTCTACATTTTCTTCTTCTAGTATCTTATGTCACGCCCCGGACCCGGATCCGTGACACGGCCGTGCTATTGCCGACTACCGCCCACAATAGCACGCAGCCTCATACCTGGGTAACAGGGTAGTCAAACCAACCGAATCTTTTCATATGAAAGCATTCTTAGTACAACATGCTGGTCAGTACCCAAATACAGAGCTTCTATGTAGTTTATGTACACAAAAGTATACTTGCTTTACCCCAAAAGAAAGAAGCCCTGATACCAAATTAACGTGTCTCTGGCAGCTATCAGTGGTAAGGATCTGAAAGAAAAAGTAAATGAACGGATATGAGCTACACGGCTCAGTAAGTAATCATACATAATCTTACCGGATCGAACATAATGGTAACCATGTTTATGCAGGATTTGAGAAGCTGACATGCATATTCATCTAATAATCATCATGGCACAATAAGTATGCGATTTAAACAAAGCAGTAGTGCAAATCACAAAAATTTTCATAATATATGCATATGAAACCGTGCCCCCGGCATGCCGTGGTCCTTTTTCTCTCGGATGCTACTGCGAAGTCAGACTCGACCACTGGCGGGGCCAGCTCAGTTACTATTCAGCCACTGGCGGGGCAGGCTCAGTTACTATTCAGCCACTGGCAGGGCAAGCTCAGTTACTATTCAGCCACTGGCGGGGCAGGCCCAATTCCAATTCAGCCACTGGCGGGGCAGGCTCAGTTACTATTCAGCCACTGGCGGGGCAGCTCAGTTACTATTCAGCCACTGGCGGAGCAAGCTCAGTTACTATTCAGCCACTGGCGGCTCAGTCATTCTCAGTAGCATCTTTGAGCCCATTATAGTGCCTCTGGGCTAGCTAAGACTTTATAAACTTACATGCATGATTAAAATATCAGTATCATCATGTTGCATACATAGCCATAGCTTCTAGGATCATGCAAGTTACTTATGCATTGTAACATATCATGCATGAAACATATATTCTTAAAATAAATGCTTAGGAAACATTAATAACATGACATGATCCATAACAGGATTAGGACAGGTTACTTACTTTCTTCACAAATCATGTATACAATTCAAATTGTATGAAAAACACTGGTTCATCTTATAAAACGTAATACAAGATCTACGATAAGATTAAGGTAGATTACTCACTTTCTTCACAAATCATGTATACAATTCAAATTGTATGAAAAATACTGGTTCATCTTATAAAATGTAATACAAGATCTACGATAAGATTAAGACAGATTACTTACTTCAATTCGCTTTCCAAATTGCTCAAGTCCAGGTGACAAATCCTTAATCACCTAAAACAACATCATAGGGTTTACATTATTCCCCATTCATTTATTATAACATCTCTTAGTTCATCATACTATGAACTTACTTGCTTGGATCCCATCCAAGGATTTAGCCCAAGTCCAATTTGAAGCCTTTGGGGTTCGATTTAAAACCAGATTGGGTCCACATGGGTTGATTGGGTTTTTTAATTAAAGGATTGGGCCTCGTTTATAATTGGGTCCAACCTTTTCTAGCCAATTGGGTCCTCTGATTTGGTCAATGTGGCTCATCTGGGCCTGAGTCGAAGTTAGCCCAAGGTCAATTCGACCTTCTGTCAGTTGAATTGGGCATGAATTGGGCCTGATTCACAATGGATTAGGTCTGCTGAGACCAACTCAGCTTAATTGGGTTCAAATTCAACACCAATTAGGCTTAATTGACCCGTTTAACTCGATTGGGCTTGAATCAATCCTTCATCGGATTCACCCAAATCGAATTAAAGAATTTAGGCCTAACGGGTTTCGGATCCGGACTCGGATCCGACCCGCTAGGCAGACCCGTTAAGGATCTCTTTTCTTCTCTCTTCTCTCTTTTTTTTTTCTTTTTCTTTTCTCTTCCTTTTTTTTTTTCTTTCCTTTTCTTCCCTTCTCCTTTTTCTTTTCTTTTTCTTCTTTTTTTCTTTTCTTTTTTTTTCTTCTCTGTTTCTTTTCTTCTTCCCGAAGTTTCTTCTCCTCCCTTCTTCTCTTTCATCCCAATCTCCCCTTCCTCTCTTCTCCGACGAAGGGAGGACGGCGAGCGGAAAGGGGGGGATGGCGAGCGGAAGGGAACGGCGAGCGGAGGGGAGGATGGCGAGCGGAGGGGGACGGGCCACGACCGGCGGCATCCGCGGCCAAGCCCTGCGGGATCCCTGGCCGAGCCTGCGGCACTCTCGGCCCCGCCTGCGTCGACGGTGCTCGCGGCCGAAGCCGGCGGCCGCCGCACACGACGACGAGGATGAGTCCCCTCTTCCTCTCTTCTTTTTCTTCTTCCTCCCTTCACCAACCTCCCATATTCTCTCTCTCACTCCCAAACCCTCTCTCTTCCTCTCTTCATTCTTCCCCTGTGAAGGAAGAAGGGGAGTTTGGGAGGGCCGAGCCACAGTCGGCGGTGCCACGGCTGGGCTCGCGGTGTCCACAGCCGCGCCTGCGGCTGAGCCCACGGCCGCGCCTGCGACGGCCTTCTCTTCTCCCACGGGGAAGAGACGCCAGGAAAAACCAGTGGCAACGCGGGATGCCCGTGGCCGTTTCCCACGGCTGTTCCCCGTGGAGGTCGTGGTGCTCGCGGTCGGAGCCAGCGGTGTCGCCGGCGCCGCTCGCGGCCGCATGCAGTGAGCCCTCTTTCTTCCCTTTTCTTTCTCTCTCCGTGTTTCTTTCTTTCTCTGTTATCCCGATCAAGTCAAGAGGAGAAAAGGTAGAGGGCTTACCTAGCTTTTGGAAGAAGCCACGAGCATCTTCTCCGGCGACGGAAGTAGGTTTGGCAAACCCTCTCTCAGAGAACAGAGGAAGGAAGGAGGAGGAAGGGGTACGGTACACACACAGAGAGAGAGACCTAGGGGGCTGTAGCCACCTTTAGCTGGGGTGAAGTGTCACCCCCAGCTTCCCCTCGTGAAGGGCCTAACAGCTGGGCCCTCCACAGCTTCCCAGCTGTCCCTACCCTAGTCACATCCATCCTTAGGGTATGGGATAGCAGCCACCAACAATGGGCCCTAGTTAGGTCCATTAGGTGTCCTGGCCCAATGCTCAAGTACGGGCCCAAAAAGGTTTTGGGCTCAAATTGGGCCCGGATATTACATCTTATGCGAGCTGCTTTGATTTCATCAGAAAGCAATCTTTGCTTAAGCCACACAGTTACTCGTATCTTTAGCCTACTACTATTTTGTGTTATTTGAAACTATAGTTGACATCATATCAGCAGGTTCCTAGTTGGCTTAAATTCGTACAGGGATATTTTCTATTTCTATTCAGGTTCCAGCTCTCACTGTTTTCGATAATTCATTTAGGCATTGATCTTTTTTTGTTGAAAATTCATGCTCCCTTATGATGATTCCTTGTTATGTAATGTATGAGTTCAAAATTTCTTTAATGATTGCCTTATAGAAGATTCATCATATTTTTAAGAAAACTTTTTCAATACTATATTGGCATGTTAAATATAGGTGCAAAATGGGGATTTATCATAGGCATAGGGGATCTATAAAGATGGAGAGTCAGATACTTTTTGGTGTGGGAGGGTTGCTGAAAATTCATTGGCACAGGAACAGAAGGGCCTAATCTTGTAAAATAAGGTAGTGCGGGTGAGCGAGGTGGAAATGATCATTAAACTCTAATTATACAATAGAGACTATTGGCTGTACAGCTTTTGAATATCAAATGCCAGGAGATGGAGATGGATGAGTTGTTCTGGTCGAGATAGCCATGTGATGGCATGTGTGAATGGCTTGGGAGCTTGGATTTGTATTTGTTGGAAAGTCAACTATATGAATAAGGTTTTTTGGTGTAAGGAAATATTTCTTTTGTTGCGTTTGAACTTTGGGATTTGCATGGGTCAACATAAAATTGTAAATTGATAGCTGATGTTGGGTATCTTTGTTTTCTAGTAATCTCCTATATTTGCTTTTCTTTCTCAGTAAATCTCAGTAAGAACTAAGCCTTGTTATATGATGCAAGAATTGGTGGCATTGCAACTGAATTTTAAGAACTTATCAGCACTGATTTTGGATTCATGATTGTCAAGGTGCCATATGATGCTGATACTCAAAATTCATCATCATGGAAAGATATGCAACACCACCAGTATAGTGGGATAGCTTCTTATTTTTTTGCATTAAATCTGATTTTATAGTTCCGCTGGCTTTTTAGCAATAAAAAATGTTCTCAGTACTGATTCATGCTAATGACATTAGAACAAATCTAGCTTCTTAAGCAATGGTAACAATAGTAAGAACGATGGTTTTTGTTTTTCATATTCCACATCCATTACACTTTTTTAAGAAGCCAAACTTTCAAATCAAGATCGGCGGAACCGGTACCGGGCACCGTACCGGTTCTCTGGTGGCACGAGTCAGTACGGGCCCGTGCCATGCCGGGCCGGGCCTATACCGACCGAGGAGTGGGTGACACAGACCGTGGGAGAGAGAAAAGAGAGAGAGAGAGAGAGAGAGAGAGAAGGGGGAGGGAAGGAGAGAGAAGGCCGGTGGATGGTGGTGGAGGCTGGCGAAGGGCCGACATAAGTCAGCAGAGGCCGGCGCCTGGGCGGAAGGAGAGGCTGCGGCCGATTTTTCTGTTTCAAATGAAACAAGAGAACCGGCAGCGGTCTCACCTCTCGCCTAGGCGCCAGCCTTCGCCAGCATCCACCCTCTCCACCAGCTTACCTCCATCTCCGTCTCCCTCCCTCCCCCACTCGCTCTCTTCTTTCCTCTCTTTCCTTCTCCTTCTCTGTCTCCAACAACGGTTTTCATTTTCGTTGCCAGAACCGTACCTGTGAGCCTCCGATACGGCTCAGAATGGCCGGAACTGTCCGGTTCGGGACGATTCCGCCAACCCTACTTCAAATTAGCGTGAAGTAGCATTATATTGGATTTAGTAAATTGAAACAAAAAAAAGAGGCTATAGAAAGAATGGGGATCTTTTGGAGAGAGTAATAATTCGGTACTTGTCCTATCGAAATGTAGTTGACTCGGACCCTGTTTGGTTCCCAAATGAATAAATCTGAATAAAGCCCCCCTATGCTTATTTGAATAGTGGGCCCAAAGATCTAAAGGGATTCCATCCATAGGCCTGACTGGAAAGTTTGTCCACAGAAAAAAGTAGTTCATGTGACCTCAAATTCCCACATTCTGGCATGCAATTTTTCAGAATTATTCAGACATATTCAGCCAAATAACTTTTTGTTCTCTCAGACTTGTAAAGCCCTGATGATGAGGGGCACTTTAGGGATTTTAAAAAAACTGAAAAGCACCTTTTTGGTGCTTATCAGTTAAACCAGGTTGAACCTATTTGAGGGGGAGGTTGGCTGATTAACCAGGAATAAGTAGCTTTTCGGATAACATTATTAAAATGTGTTGGTTAAAATTATTTGGGAACAAAAGAGGGCCTTAAGGTAGTTCAACTGTGTTTTGGCAGTCTGATCACATGCAGACAAGTAACAAATTGTATCATATTATGTTGTAGTATGCTTTGATATTAAGTGACGCATAATGGTACCCCTACATCATGCTAGCAATCATGTAGAATGGCATTATATGGACCTGTATTTGAATCACTGATAAATACTCAAACATTTAGTTGAGTAAGGAAATTGACTGCCTGTGACAATTGAATGGCCTTAACATGTGTGCATGTACAATCTAATTGTTCTGATCCAAAACATTTATGACTTGTTCCTTCTTCCTTAGTGCTTTAGTTTTTTTTCCAAGTTTGTCCAATCTGGCCTTATTTTATCTCTCAATTTCTAGAGTTTGAATTATCACATTATTGCCTTAATGAACTTGCAATTACATGCTATGCACGGAAACATTTGTTCCCTGCTTTCCTAAGTTCATTCAATGTTGCCAGCATTTGTCTCATGAATTCCAGTCTGACAGTTGCATTGTCATGTGAATAAGATTTTAATTTATATATATTGATTTTGTTCGTAATCATCATTTTCGCCTGATAAGCTTCTCATGTCATAGAAGGATGTTCTGTTCTTTTGTACTTAATAAAAAGTTACATGGACCATGCAAGCCTAGTATCCAATTGGTGTACCATAAACATTGCCTTATTCTTGGATATGAATCCAGTATATCTGCGAACTACTAATCTGAATTCTTGGATGTCAGGAAACTGGAGCTATCTATACTCATCATCAGAAAACTGTGATTGTGGATGCTGATGCTGGAAATAATAAAAGAAAAATTATTGCTTTTATTGGAGGGCTTGATTTATGCGGTGGGCGATATGATACTCCAAAACATCCTATATTTAGGACACTACAGACATTGCATAAGGATGACTATCACCAACCTAACTTTGTGGTAATTGTTCAACCTTATTGGCTGCATACCTGATGTTTTCTGATTTTATTCTGTTTTATTTGTTATTCTTCTGACTTGACTTTGGTGTGTTAAGTAGCAAGACTATGGAGCCTTTTCTTACCTTCTCATAGGTATGCAGTAAAGCAAGAAGAAAAATAAATCGCCAAACCAGTAGCAGACTAGATATAAATTTTTTCATTAGTTTGCTAGTTATTTAATTAATGTGAAAGAGGCAAAATGGTGTGCCCGATAGTTATTCACTTTGACAATTCTTGATAGTTTGTCATGCTATGTATGGAAGTGCCACTCCAATATCTACCAACAGACCTTATTGCCTTTGATAGTTTGGTTTAGTTGGGATCATCTTAATCATCCAACTAAACCTCAAATACCTCTCTTCACCTAGTACTACATCCAAATCCATTCACTACGCTTGTCATAGGCAGTTACTTTCTTTGGATCTGTCGCTTTGTCCTATTCTAAGTAAACAAAAGTGTGTGCAAGTTTAGGGACTTGGCAAGGTTTAAAAGGTTAGGGGATGGGAGTGCCAATGAAGCATCCATGCAAATTTATATATTGAAAAGTTATTAAATAGTTATTATTATAATTTTAGCTCTTTTTTTCTTTTGTATGTTTAGACTGTCTAGTTTGTAGAAATTTATCAATACATTAGTGTAACTTTGCTCTGCTGAACCATGCTATAGTAGCACAGAAATTTCATGAAAAATGATATAGCAGGTGTGATTCTGCTATTCTTTATCTCATTGACGGGCAAGGTAATGTGAAATAGTGGTTGCCAGTGAGAGAAGAAACAGGACTGGCATACATAAGTTGTGTCTTTGTTTGAGACTTCTGTACTACTTCAGGATTTCATTTTACCTCGTAGACTTAGACTAAAGGGAAAGTTAACATAAAACTCTATACCCGAGGATTTTTGCTGCCATCCAATTAATGAAATTAATCATTTATATTTCGTATCTGATATCTTTATGTACTGCCATCAAATTAAAGAAATCAGCTGAATATATTTTGTAACATCGCAACAGTCCTTTCTTTTTTACTTCCTCCATGTCATACCACCATTAAACAAATCAATTGGGTACGAGGTATCATCACTTCAACCTCTTCTCTCATTTCCCTTCGCCGCTTAATCCATTTATTCGATTCACCTCATTTTTTTCCCCTTCCCTTCCTAACCCTACTTCCATCTTGGAGAGAAACTTGGCCCGAGAGCCGAGCCCCTCCCCTTCCCACCTCTCTCTATCTCTCTCACATTTCTCCATATATCTGCATGCAAAAATAACTTAATATGCTCCTTGTCTGCTGCGTCCAAGATTTCCGATCTTCAAATTTTCAGATCTTTAAGGGAATAAAAACTGCATTTATTTTTACCAAATAAAAACAGCAATGAAGTCTCCATTAACAGGCATCATGTCCTTTGAATGCATCAAACCTATTTGAACAGTCCAAGCATGCCTTTAAAATTCTCTATAGATTCTGTTCCCTACATCCATCTGCACAGGTATTCCACAGACACCTCAGCCCATGAAGGATACTTCCAGAATGCCCATATTGGTACCCAATAGTCATCTCCTTCAAGTATGTTTGGCTTTTGCTTCTTTTTCTAGCTCCTAGAACTACATGATGGTGTTTTAATAAATTCCCAGGAGGTCTTTTTTTAGAGAGAGAGTGACTGTGATTTTTGTCAAGAGACTTGCAAACATTGCATTTTAGAGTATATAACTATTAGATGTTATGTCTGCCTATCCACTTATCAAAGCCTCGTCATCTCTTGCTTCTCCCAGCTCAGCTCTTGCAAAATCAAGTTTTTCCCAGAGTTGTTTAGGACGAAAATATTATGGACTGAACACAGCTGTCATCCCATCAACCAACTAAATGTAAATACCAGTGAAGCAATAGCCATCCGGTGGCAGTTCACTTGATAGAGGAGATGCTGCATTCAAAGCTGCAGGGTTCTCCTGGTGGTTGACGTGGGTAATTGTGAGGACCCGTGCGGGCTTGTGTTTAGTCCTACATCGGTTATTCACTGGGTAGATCTTGGGTACTTATACAGGATTAAAGAACCCAAATAATACTTTCCGGCTAGCCATTTTGGGTGAGGTCCTGGATTGTTACAAATGGTATCAGAGCGGACCCGGCCCATAACCTATGTGTACTAGGGAACACTGCAGCACGGATCTATTGGAGCTGACCACGGGCTGATCGTGGTGTTTGTTATTAGATTCGAATGGATTTGAACCCTTAGTCTGATGAGGACGTCAGGACTTAAACGGGGGGAGTATGTGAGGACCCGTGCAGGCATGTGTTTAGTCACACATCAGTTATTCGCTGGGTAGATCTTGGGTACTTATACAGGATCAAAGAACCCAAATAATACCTTCTGGCTAGCCATCTTGGGTGAGGTCCTGGGTTGTTACAGTAATAGATACAACCATACAAGTTGGTACATGTGCTGGTTCAGGAAGGCATTCAGTCTAAGCGGGCATAGGTTAGTACATTTTGGTTCAAGCAGGTGTGGATTAACAGTTGATGCCCAATTCAATTAAGTTTGTGAGCTAGCAAAGTTTGATGCGGTTGGAGTGTGGTTTGGCACAGTTTACACCAAATATGGGGAAGTATGTATGATGTAACTACCCTAAGGCTCTTTTAATATTACTGCAATAAGAGCTAAGAAAGTGTTAACTGGATCTCATCAATCAATAAGTTAGATGCATGTACTCATGTCCATGTGGCTAATTCAAATGAAGAATTGGATTGATGGTTGTGGTTTCACAAGATAGAGTATTTGATGGCTGGCTGCGATCCTGCATCTGCATTCCAAAATATCTTCACCAAGGTAAAAATGTCCAATTGCTCTATCCAAAAGAGAGGAAAAACATTAGTGTATGTGCCCTCAAGGTAAGGCTTCTGCTCTTTTATATTTTTCCCAATTAGGACTTTAAATAAAGCATGCGTTTGAGGAGGAGAAGAAAGAAGAAAAGATTTTGCTTTCTTCTCTGCTTTCTTGACTGGGACTCTTAAAAAGATTTTGGGAATTATAAACAGAAATAAATAAGGAAAAAATCTTGCTGATATTATAAATCGCATGTCTGTTGCTAAACTAAAGGAATAATGCCTAGAGTGCCCAGCTCAGTTTCCATAAAAATACTAGAGATAAGAATCAACCAACTCGATGAAATCAAATTATGCTTCTTTTTGATCAAATATAATTTGATTTTTGTAAAGTTTTAAGCATAACTTGGAAGTTGGAACTTTCTTGTAATAATTTATATTTCCACTTAGGGACCTGATGCCAGTGGCCCAAGGGAACCATGGCATGATTTGCATTCTAGAATTGATGGTCCAGCAGCTTATGACATTCTGACAAACTTTAAGGAGCGTTGGTTAAAAGCTTCAAAACGCCATGGGATTAAAAAATTGAAGAGGTCATTTGATGATGCATTGCTCAGAATTGAAAGAATACCGTATATCATTGGGATTCAAGACTTGCCACGTCTAAATGATAATGATCCAGAGACCTGGCATGTTCAGGTAAAGCACGTTGTAATTCTTCACTGAATTCTTGACTGATATCATTTCTTGATTTCATGATTTTTTTTCCTAATCTTCCTGTTCCATACAAATCTCAGGTTTTCCGTTCAATTGATTCAAATTCTGTGAAAGGCTTCCCAAAGGATCCAAGAAATGCTCCGACCAAGGTATGTAAAAAGATATAGAATCCACTATCCATATATAACTATCCATCGCTGTTTTCTTTTAAGTAACATCAACTGTGATAATTTTATCCAACAGAACCTCGTTTGTGGGAAAAATGTATTGATTGACATGAGCATACATACAGCTTATGTAAATGCCATCCGTGCTGCCCAACACTTCATTTATATTGAGAATCAATACTTCCTAGGTTCATCATTTAATTGGGATTCGAACAACGACTTAGGTAAGCATCATTTACAAGAAAGTTAAATGTTCAATTATTTTGGTAGTACATATTTTTAAGTTCATCTAATGTTTGAAAATCGTGGATTCTACTTGTTGCCTCTTCTTAGAAGGCTCTTTGTGTACAATCTATTGGTGGTAAAAGGTCTTTCACTTTTAAAATTAGACTAGTTCGGTGGCACATGCTTTGCACATGCCAACTAAAAAACATAAAAATCATTGAAATAATTTACCAATAGATGATCGTGATTTGGTGGTACAATATAAATATAACCTTAAAGAATGTAAGGTTCTCAAACTCTTAATACCACTTTTTGACAAAAAAGGTCATAATGTTTAAATTTTAACTAAATTTTGATTCATATAAGGTTATTGAAATTTACAAGCACTTAGTCATAGCCAATATTGCATGGATACAGATATAGAATCAGATTCGGACATGTATCCAAGTGTCTAACTCAACAAAAAGAAAAAAGGAGATACATGGATGCATTTTAAGTTAATTAGATTTTTGTATCTTTAATATTGCTTGTTTAAATATTAAAAATAAATAATGAAAAGATATTGTTTGTGAAAATATTTCATTGTACATGCTTCTCATCTAAATTTTGTAATTAACTTGAGGATATAGAAAAATAACATTTTGCAAGATTATTTCAATACCTCCCAAGGTTCGCCGTGCTGGTACCAGAGCCCGTACCGGTCGACCAACAACATGGTTCGGTACACCCTATGCTATTCTGTACTGGGCCCATACTGACACAGCAGAGAGGGCAAGAGAGATCAAGAGAGAGAAAAAGGGAGGAGGGAGAGGGAAGAGGACCTCCGGAGGGCCCCAGAGGGCCGAAGGGGGGGCTCCGCCGTCCGAATCCCTATTTTGTTCGAAAAAGGGGGTTGCCAACTTCACTTAAAATTTAGGCTTCTTTTTTATTTTAAAAATTTTAAGTGACGTCAGCATTTAAAATTTTCAAAATAAAAAAAGGGGTCCCAACAGACCCCTATTTTGAAAGAAACAAGGGTCCGGAGGGCAGAGCCCCTCCCTAGCCCTCCGGCGGCCCTCCCCCCCTCTACCTCTGCCTTCCTCTCTCTCTCTCTTTTTTCCTCTCTTTCCTTCTCCCTCTCCCCCTCTTGCCGGTTTTTCATTTTGAATGCCGGAACTATTCCGATTTTCTGCTGGTACACCCCAAATAGGGTGACAGTTCTGCATTCCTTGATACCTACATCCTTGGCCAATCACTAAAAAGAAGAGCTTAACTCACCACCAATATTTGAAAGTGGCCATCATAGAATTTCATGAGTGTCGAAGTGTTTGATATGTATTCAAATAAGCACTTCTAACATGAACATTGAGGATCAATTTTACTGTTGAAAGGGTTTAAATCTCCACCAATCTCTGAAAGTTGCAACCATAGAACTTCATGAGCATCCAAGTTTCTGATACCATCCAACTTGGATATGGAGTTGACATGGATTTTTGGAGTTGGATGCAAGTGTCCAGGTAACACTAGTCGTAGCATGATGAATAGGCAAATGCCAATTTATGCCATTTGTGAGTTGAAATTGCTAATCCTATTTCTCTAGCCTACAGAAAAGAAACCAACTTTTTCAAATTAAATTGTTTTAGGAATTTGAAAATACAAAACCATATGGAAAAAGCAAAATATTGGCATTCTAGTTTAAAAGTAAAGGGGCTTCCATATAAGTGGTTGCTTTATATAAATAAATATGTTGGTTTTGTATTTATACTACTTATATAGTATCAGGTTGGTTTTAAACTATTATATAAAGAAAAGTGGCAATAAAATCAACCAACTACTATATAAAGTTAAGGTTTTAGACTACTTATATAGTGTAAGTAGTTTAAAACTACTTATATAGTAGTATAAAGTAAAAGGGCTTCTATAAAGTAAAGGGGATTCATTGTGCAAGTAGTTGGTTGATTTTATTGCCTGCTTCAATTTTTATTGCAGTCTTAATATTAAAAACCTGTGAGCATCTGCAAATAAGTCCTCAACCAAGGGGTGTCCACTGTATTTCAGGACCTGTTGTGGATATATAATACCTAGATAGATGGAAAAGAGCCTGTATTTTAAATTAGGGCATACCAAGATCTTAGCTATATCTTTTAGAAGTAAATTTATGTAACTTGATTTAAGAATTCATGCCTAAACCTAATCCTATGCACCATGCCAACAGAAAAGTTGAGAATTTGCATATATATGCCAAAGAGCAATCAAAAACTTTGGGTTTCACTCCTCAAGGTATTCAATTGAAGATATGCAAAATTTTCTTTTGATTTCTTTAGTGTAAGCTGGATTTATAGGACGTTAGAGATTTTCCATAATCAGTATTTCTGTTTTGTCATGCTCTGCATATGTAGATCGGAAATAGGGTTGTAAATACCAAAGAATGTCCATCTAATCTGGACTTCTTGTCTGCTTATGCATTACATGTGCACTACACTATGTGGACGATTCAAGCCCAGCGTTTGATCCTTAATTAAAGCTTTCAGCTTAAGATAGTGCTCAGATAGTTTCAGATGCGTATTTTCTTATGAGGATGTCATAAGTGTCATTTTTTTTCCTGCTAAAATGTCTTGTCTATTTGTATGGGTTTTGTGCCTTTTGAGTTCACATTTGTTTATAAAGGCTGCTACATCTTTTCAATTCTTGTACTTCCATTGTATTGGTTCTTATGAGGAAACATTTTCCTTTTTGTTTATTATCCAGGTGCAAACAATTTAATACCAATTGAAATTGCTCTTAAAATTGCACATAAAATTAAAGCAAATGAGCGGTTTTCTGCATATATAGTTATTCCCATGTGGCCCGAGGGTAATCCTACTGGTGCTGCTACACAGAGGATTCTTTATTGGCAGGTTAGATCTAACTACCTGAAATTACATGCTGTGTTACAAAATATATTAGTGTTATAGTTATGCTACTATGTGGCTGTTTGTTGTTCATTCATTATTTGTAGAAATGATATATGACATCTCAAGTGAATCAAAATTATTAGAAAGTTGGGTTTTCTATTTTTATATTATTCCTTAATCATTTTGTTGCCAGGACTTCCTTTAGTTCTTTCATAGGTATGTAGCTTTTAGTCTCCTTAGGTGCTTGTTGGAGTGAGAATTTAAACTTTCAAGTTTTCCATTTGCTAATGTTGTAAATTTCTTGTATTTTCGATCTTTAAGCTTCCTTATTTTATTGTGCCCATGTATTTATGCTTTTCATGTGCAGATAATTTTGAAGTTTTTGTTTGTCATGCTTCTGTGGCATAAGCGCTGAATGATATGCAGTGCTATATAGAGACATTCTAGTTATACATAAAAGCATGCTTAGAAAAATAATGCATTTCGATGATATTTATTCAAGAGAACCTTTTTCTAATAGATGGACAAGCTTTGAAACATCTTTTACTTTTTTAAATAAATTTTGCATTCTCAATTATTCTTCACCATTTTATAAGTACACCTTGTATATCGTACTGTCAGCGACTTCAGAAGATGTAAATCTTTGTATGAGCAAAGTCAATGACGAGAAAGCAAAGTGAAAAAAATCCCAATTTAAGGTTATCCTATTTTGATTATGCTACACTCTTCATGAAAAACACTTGCAAAAAAATATTTTTTTCATGCTTTATTAGGCAAAGTTACATTTTTTATGATATTGTGGGGAAATTGGACCTAGGCATGTTTGATAAATAATGGCTACAGGAAGCAAATATGAGCATCAAGTATAAAGGGCAAGCAATAAGGAACATTATTATCAAAGAAACTGGACAGAATTGTGAAATCAGAATTTGTAATAACTAACAAGGCAAGGTTTCAGCAAGTATTTAATGATGGAGTGATGTTTTTGAAGGTAAAAATTCATATATGTTTTTTTTCTTGCAAATTCATTACAGTCATCAGCAGATGTGAACTTATGATACTTGTAGCTTTCTTGAACAATTGCTATAACTTCATTTTGGAAACCAGCTGCCGGAAGAATGGTGTAGGTCTGCCCACCATATACTATATCTGAATATTTTCACTCATCTATAAATTTATACTGGTTTTTTTTACATGTCATACCTTCATTTTATCATCCCTTACCACGAACTCATTTCTTATGATTTTGTTTACAAGAATACCTCTCGCCAAGTTTTTTCAATTTTAACCATTTTATCCTTTGTTGCTTCGTCTGTTTGTTGCCATGAAATGTGGCTAGCCGAATATTATGTTCTGCTGCATTAGAAATGAAGTGTTCTTCCATAACACAAAAGTAAATTGTTGTGCCACACAAGCATAGAAGAGATGCAACAAAAAGAAAAAGAAAAAGGTATTGATTTGTTGTTTCCCTCAACATCAGACATGATCAATCATCGAGACCAATTATCATAGTTGTAATTGTTCGCTTCATATATATCAGCATTTTATGGTCGCTAGTACTTTGCTCATCTTCTGAAATGCTCAACGGTTCCTGAATTCGGAAAAGACAAGTCATTTGAGCTATATTGCTAGCATCCACCTTTGAGATTTGCATCCCCCCTAGTGGAGTCTATATGACAGGCATGAAGATGGTGCAGTATGCATGGCTCATGTATGGCTCATGTATTCTTCATCCTTTCAAATGTTGTCATACAGTTTTGGTAGTTGCACCGTGATAGGGATGGAATTGGGCTGGGCTAGGCACGTCTCTGTCGAAGCCTGACTGAAATTTTTGGGCTTCAGGATAGGCTTAGGCTCGATTTTTTCTTCTTCAAAATCTCAACCCTAGTTCGATCGGAGCCCGAGCTCAGCCCAACCCAAAACACCATCGGGCCAAAACCCTAACCACCATGCCAACTTCCCCTCCGCCAACGAGAGGCTGAAATTAGAGAGAGAGAGATGAAAGGAGAGAGAGGGACCCCATCGTTGTCACTGATGGCTTCTCACCAACGGCACCACCATGACTACTAACTGATCTCGGTCATGCCTGCATCATCAAGATCTGATGCACCACGAACCTCTCCCTTGCTTCCAACGTTGACCAAACCGCTTTTCTGTTGCCACCTTCGGTTCCTTTGCCGCCCTCTGCTCCAAGCTCAACAACTTCCGCTCCCCCCTACCTCGACCTCTCCTCCGATCATCTCCTCTCCCCCACCATCGTCCTCTTCTACCAGGCCAACGTTCCATTTGCACCTTCAAGGTCTTTGCTTTCCCCTTTATCCAATCCAAGGAATGGCATACTAGCCTAAACCATCCGATTTTAAGCATACTGAACCGTATCGCCCTGAACAACTCGATTTAGGGTATACCAAACCGTACCACCCCCAAACACTTGGTTCAATCCCTCAACACCCTCCTTGGGTTGCATCCTCGCCAAGAAGCACGACGAGGTCAGTCGGATCCTCCGAGATTTCTATACTTCTTATGGCCCTAATTGGATATGGGCCTTGGGCAAGGTTTGTGCTAGTTCGAGTTGGCGTCGGGCATGATTCTAGGATCAGGCTTTGGGCCGGGCTGGGCCAATCCAAGAATCAACCTGAGCTTAGCCCGAAGTTCCTTCATGCCTTATTTAATCTGACCTTAATTGCCCTGGGCCTAGTCCATGATCCGCCTTGAAGCCGACTGGGCACGATGAGCCTTGGGCTGGCCTAGGCCCAGTTCTTGCCTTGCACCCAAATTATAGTCTCATTATCTTCCTTAGTGACAAGTGGATACGTCACAAGTACTCTAATAGGTGAAGAGGATTATCCATTCTTCTCAGATCAAGTACTTGATATATACCTAAGGTTGACTTAGCATCCGTCAACCAGCACAGGACCTTCTCTATTTCAAGCACTAAAGGATACATTAAAAAAGCATCTAACTTTTATGCCTTTATTGTACAAGAAGATTCAAGGCATTAGCACCTTGATATTATTTTTGCCCTACTTTAACTAGTCCTTTAAGATGGGGTAATATTCCTCCACTGGTTCCAAATATGATTGTCTTCTAGAAGGCATAAATATCAAATGTTTACTTGTATCAAGCAAACTATGAACTCTCGCTGAACGTTTATATTAGTACTAACAAAACATCCATGTAATTGCATATACTAATAACCATTGTTTAAATTGCATGCACCTTTTCATGCTGAACAGTCAACCTAACTTGTCTGTAATGAATTCTTGGAAGGGTCAATTCTCTGTGGGTTAGTCTACCACCTGAATTATGGAAATAAGTTGTTAATATACGAAAAAAATCATGAATATGACCCCTTGGAAAAGAAAACTGAAACTATGTTCTAAGTGCTCAAATACTCCATGAGCTTATTCAGTCTTAATGTTTCAGTATTTGGATACAACTGGAAAAATGATACTGAGATTGAGGTGGAGAAAAACCAGTGAAGTACATCCTCAATGACGTACAAAGGATAGTTTCCTTGCCGTGTAAGGCATATATAATAAAGGCATTTAGATTTGTTCTTTTGAATCATTTTGCGGTGTTAGATATTCTTTCCTTGTTTTGATACCTTACACATGTATGTTTCATGGGTTGATGATATTCTTCCTAGATTATCAGTGGAACCAGGATGTACAAGTGCTTTGTTGCCTCCATTGGAATTTGTTCTGTTGGAAACATCTAAGAAACACCTAATTTATGTGCATCATTTTGATATTGCATTTCCTTTTTATTCTGATCATTACATTGAATCTGTCTGCATTATCACTAAAATTGCGATCACTGCAGTATAGTTATGGTTTTTGCTGGGTGCTGCAGAATAAAACAATGCAGATGATGTATGAGACAATTTATAGGGCCTTGAAAGAAGTGGGCCTGGAGAACACATATGAGCCACAAGACTATTTGAACTTCTTTTGCCTTGGTAATCGTGAAGTGCCAGACCTAAATCATTTTTCAGATGGAAGTCCAAAGTCAGCAAACACTCCAAAGTCAGCAAACACTCCTCAAGTAAGAACCCTTATTCTTAAGGAGTATTCGTTTTTGTCTCTCATATTTTTACTGGTTTTCTTAATTTTCTATTGTTAATATGCTGCAGTCATGTTACCATAGTATGACAACCTTTTGATTACTGTTTTGGCTTAAGAGTGGATAGTGATGCTTATGTGTTTTTATGTTTGGATTTGTATTCAGCTTTAGCTACCTTGCTTGATCGACATTCAAGTTCAAAAATTTTACAGTCTACTGTGGAAGTTTGAAGATAATTTTTCATAAGCATGGTCTATTTGTCAGCCTAGACCAACGAAGTAGTACCTCTTTTTCAAAAACTTAATTTCATCAAATTATTATAATCATCTGATCCACTTTCTTGACACACACACACACACACATACACACACATATATGACAAGCTGTTTGAGAAGTTAAATTTATTTACAGCTAATGAAGAAGAAAATCTAAAGTCTGCAAATTGTCTTAGTTTATGTGAGCTCAGGATGTTGGATGTGTAATGCTGCTGATGTGGTAATGCATCAGGGCCAAGGCCTCGCTGAAGACTTTTGGTGTGAATGCATGTATGTATGTGTGTGAGAGAGTATTTGCTTGGTGTTTAGTCTTAACAATATCGTTTTGATTTTCTAGGCACTTGCCAAGAAGAATCGGCGTTTCATGATATATGTACATTCTAAAGGTATGATAGTGGATGATGAATATGTGATACTGGGTTCGGCAAACATCAATCAAAGGTCACTGGAGGGTACTAGAGACACTGAGATTGCAATGGGTGCATACCAGCCCCAGCATACGTGGGCAAGAAAGCTCTCTGGTCCTCATGGTCAGGTAAGAGCAGCAATTCTTAATCTTAGTCAGATTTTAACACATCTTTATATGTATAAGTGCAGCACCTTCTTGTAAATATCTTGGTAATGCTGCTTTAAAGATTCATCTATGTTAGGCGTAGCTCCCATCTGTGGCAGTGCATGATATCCACTTCAGGGATCTGTTACATCTGAGCCTTATTTTTGTATTAGCTTTGCCCTGGTGTGAATCTTGGGTTTCACTATCACTGCCTGTTCATTGGACCTACAACAGTCTATCTAGAGACATCTATTGGCTCTTCTGTCTTCCATCATGTTACACTCCATATGCCTAGCAATTCTTTGTGGTCTAATGCATTTCCTGTGCCATACTATTCTATATTTTTCTTATCCTGCAGTTATCTTTTGAATTTTGTTTCTGCTTTATTCCTTGTAAAACTACCTGCAGCTCATTGACATTTAATACCATCTTTTTATATTTTATTGTAGCTGAAACTCTCCATAAGTAAAAATGACGGCTAATATTCTTCTGTGGATCTTTCAAATGCACTGATCAGTTATGACTATGATGATTGACTTTCTATAAGAATTTTTGTGTCATTTCTATTAACTGCTCAAGAAATGGCATCTGACTAGTGGCCAAACATGTAGATCTATGGCTATAGGATGTCACTATGGGCTGAGCACACTGGAACGCTCGAGGAATGCTTCACTCGTCCAGAGAGCCTTGAATGCATGAGACGAGTCCGGGATATGGGAGAGCAGAACTGGAAACAGTATGTGGCTGATGAAATTACTGAAATGAGAGGCCACCTCCTAAAGTACCCTGTGAGCGTTGACAGAAAAGGCAAGGTGAAGTCTCTTCCTGGATGCGAGACATTCCCAGACATGGGTGGAAACATTTGTGGATCTTTTCTTGCCATTCAAGAAAATCTTACAATATAAGTTATCTCAAGTGATCCGTGTAGACTTCTTTGGACATTCTTACACTGGACTAAGTAGGCCTCAGCCATTGATATAGGATGCATGTACAACAGAAGTTCATGTTGAAAAAGTTGAATTTTCACTTCAACGTTTTTTTTATAAAATTTGTGTCAGGATTTATATTTTTTCTTATTGTTGAGAAAGAACAAACATCTGTCACATTGACGAGGCATTGTAATGTAAATACCTGTACAGGCTTCTTGTGTACGAAACATTATATTTATCACCCCAAAAATAATTTATCAGTCCCCTGGTATTTATCTTTTTCTGCATTCTCACACAATCTTTTTACACAATGAGTAGTATTAAGTGGCATCAACCTATCAGGGCTTCCTGATGTGATCATTAGGGCAGTTAATGAGCCGAGCTGCTCGGGCTCGGCTCCTTAGTCAAACGAGCCCGAGCCCAATATGAGGCTCGTTTACACTCGAGCCCGAGCAGCTCACGGGCCCAAACGTGCTCTAGTTTCTCATTGAAAGATCTTATTTCAGTACCATAATTCATAAAAATCTGACCACATAGAGAAAAATAGTATGTTATCGAGCCCGAGCTCGAGCCCGATTATGAGCCCGAGCTCGGGCTCGTTCTGGAGCTTGTAATTGAAATGAGCTTTACGAGCTCAAGCCCGAGCCTTTACTTTGCCAAGCAAGCTCGAGCTCGAGCCCAATATACAGCTCGTTACCGAGCCCGAGCTTCTGTGAAACGAGCCGAGCCGAGCTCTCTCAGGCTCGGTTCAGCTCAGCTCGGCTCGTTAACAGCTCTAGACTGATCATTTACTTTGTCGGATGGCACATGCCTAGGACAATGGTTCACGCAGCCCAAATTGAAAATGAGCATCAGAGAAATGAGAGGAACTGATATGGGAACAATAAGGGGTTTACTTGGTGGGTCTTATAGCAATTTTCTTAAAGATTAATGTTTCTCGTTGTTCCGCAAAAGCATCCTACATGCAAATCAGTGTCATCTGGATCTAAACTAACTATTTATAAACTCTCTGAGCCCAAAGTGCCTGATCGGTGACCTCATGTTCAAACGATGTTATGAGACCGTGATCGAGAAACTAGTTTTGGAGATTATTCAATCTACTTGTTTGTTGTTCTTATATATGTTTTTTACTTTTTTGGTCTGAAAAGAAGAAACAGATGCTCGCTTCCCTTCATGATCATTAATATCCGTCGAGACCCGAAGAGCAATGAATAACTAAAGCTATTTGGATCAACTTAAGTTGGATAATATGGACTTAATGAAATCCAATTTAACTTTCTTCCAAGGTGAAGAAGCTAGGACTTGTCCGCCCTCTCAAGTTTGGAATTATTATTATTGGTTTCTAGTCTGTTTTTCGGCCCCTTCAGGCCATCCTCGTATTATTTTGCTTTTAGTTTCAATAAAGTGAATTAAGCCAAGTCCAACTTTTCTTCTAACAAAAAGTAAAACAATTAAGTGAAACTAGATCACGAAATTGATACACTCTACTTGTTCTTTTTTTTCCTTTTTTTTGTGTGTGTGTTTCAATCATTAACTAATTTGATAGCCTTAATAATCATCCAATTTGAGCTTTGACTAGCTTTTATTCATTGAGTTTGTTTGGAAAATTTGTGGTGGTAGTTCTGCACTACAGGTTGCTCCGGTGGAGGGAATGGCTATCCTTCACATCCATGGGGCGAAGTGCATGCTGCATGAAGCTCGGGCCATTACGGAATATGTAATGTCTTAGATGTTGCTTTTGCATTTTGGTGCATAAATAAGTTGCCGCTGGTAAGGGGCTGGTTTGTTTGCTTTGGCCTGAAGCACTTTTTATATCTAATTCAGTCAAGTAAGAGTAAAGTCTCCATTAATTTTTATGTAGGATAACCCGTACCTGACATCCTGGATCAGAAACGAATATATTGACTACTGAAGACTTTGGAAAACCACTTGGGCCCAGTTTGATAACAGGATAAGGGTCTTTGTCCCCGTCTTATCCTGCCTTCATCCTCATATGAGAGGCAAACGCGCCAGCTTGGCACCCGGAGCCACCTATCCCCGGAAGCCCTGGGACTTGAGCTTGCATTGTCATCAGCCCCCAAAGAGTGACTTGGTCCCTGAACCAACAGAATATCAAAACATATTTTGACCTACAAACACTCGTCTCATGCTACATTGTTGCAATCCTTTCCGATACATTCGATGAATACACCAGGTAACATAAAGAACAGTGATAATGCATACAAACTCATGAAGGAAGTCTCTGAAAGTTACCAGGCATGCTGATAAATAAATGCTTGACCTTTTAACCCTATTTTTTAAGGAAAAATCATAAGTTTTGGCTGCATAATATAGTGGAGAGCTATCTGGACGAATCCTTCTTCAACTAGAATCGCATAACTGAATGAAACAATTCAAAACCTCTGCGGTAAAGTTACCAAGCTTACTACAAACAATACACTTTCTTCTTTTTTTTTTCTTTACTGAAGCGGATGATTTATACAGTTTGAGTAGAGATACACTTAATAAAATTAAAAAATAGCAAGTTTCGGAGCGCTCTAGGCTTCCCTCCCCAATCCACATAGTACCTCCGAAATAATTGGCCACATAAGAGGTCACCCAGTCCGCAACCCCATTAGCCTCTCTAAATATATGCTTAGCCTGAAAAACCACACCATCACGCACCATAGCCGAATATCACGAAGCAGAGGGTGTCCCTCTCCACCACCACCAGGGCCACCCTGGATCCAGCTAATTACAGTGGCCGAGTCGCCCTCCAATATGATTGAGCTGGCCTATAGTACGTGCCGAATATGGCTCAGGCCGACCCATGCCGCCCGCAACTCTGCTCTCGAAGTTGAGATATCGAAGATTTAGCAGCTACCAGTAGCCACTTCCTTAGAGTTCGGGCCCCTAATGACAAAACCAACACCTCCTCTCCTGCCACCATCCAACACGCATCTATCGAAATTGACCTTGAGAAAGCTCAGGGGTGAGAGCTTCTAGGTAAAAAGTACTCTACGAGGTGCTACCCGAGCAGAAGGGGGGCCTCAGGTGTCCTGAGCTATCAAGGGTCCATGTGCCAAGCCTGCATGAATGATCTCCGCTGCCTATACCCGAGCACACTCCATAATGAACCTCGAAGACGGACTGCTCTCGCTAAACGTCCAAGTGTTCTTAGTTAACCAAATCTAATAAGTCATGCAGGTCGCCCCAACGGCAACCCAGCGCATCTAGGGGGCATCGGATCACCGACGAATTGCCTGCAGGAAAGGTCCCATCTAGCTCCAAGCATCCTGCGGGATCTCGACAAGTCTCCAGACTCTTCTAGCCCACACACACTGGAATAGGGCATGATCCACCATCTCGTCCGCTCTGCAATCTAGACAGTAGGGTTGAACGCCCAGTCCTCTACTCAATATTAATCTCGTCGGCAAGCACTCCCAGGCTACCTTCCACAGAAATAAAGCTACCTATGGGTGGAGTCCAAAACTCCAAATCCAAGCACAATCTTGCCCATGCCTGTGCTCCTACTGGAGGGCGCAGAAGATATCTCCCACTCTGACACTGGCTTTGCAGGACGTGCTTCAAACTCTCACATCTGGGCCAGCACACCCCAGAACTGGGAGCGATCGGACACGCTATGCAAGGTGCTCTCTAAATAGCTGACCAATCTTGCCGACATCCCACTCTGCCCTCTTCGGGCTAACGAGATTGCAGATTCGGAGTCCGTTAGCAGTCTCGATGCTGACTATGGTTGGCCAGAGTCTCAAAGAAAAAGAGTCCACCCATGGTCCACTACATCCACGCTTTGCCCATCTCCAATCAGCCATATAGTGTTCACTAAGGCAGGGGGCATATACCTACAAATCTCCCGCTACAATCTTTATCTACTCAGAATCGCCCCATTAGTCCATACCCAACCGTACCTAGCTGCTATAATCTGGCCCCAAAAACCTACGGCCCAAAGATAAACCTAATCGCATAACAAGCAATGAGCGCCTCTCGTCTCTCCAGAAGGGATTGCACCCCCAGCCTCCCTCGCGGAATGGCGCGCAGACTCTCCTAGACCAACAAGTGCACTCCATGGCCACCTCCGTGCGAACCCCATAGGAAGTTCCAAAGAAGTCGCTCGATCCCTATTAGCACTGCCTTAAGGACAACATTATTGGACATGAAGTAGACAAGCATGGAACACAAACCGACCTGACTAGCGTCAGCCTGCCCATCATAGATAGGGATTATGCTTTCCAGCCCTCTAGCATGTCCTAGACCCGCTGCACCAGCTCGAAACAATCCGCCACTTGCAACCTCCTCCCATAATAGGTACCCTGAGGTAGCTCCATGACTCCTGCTTCGGCATCTCGAGGATTCCCCTGATCTTCTGCCTCACTAGCACCTCCGTCCTCGGGCTGAAGTAGATGGTTGATTTCTGAAAGTTCACTCTCTACCCTGAAGCCTCGTAGTAATCCGCCAACACACCCTTGAAGGCCCGCATATCCCTCGCCCTCACCTTGACTAGTAGAAGACAATCATCTACAAACAAGAGGTGAAAAATCGGTCAGGCGCCGGAGCTAGAACATAGGCCTCCATCTCTCGATTTTGACAAGCTACCTTAATTGCCCGAACCAATAATAACAATCAATATGCAAGCAAATTTTAAAATGAAAAGGTAACAATCCTATAATAAGGATGCATCATGGAATGAAAACCGGGGTAAATCGACTCCTATCCCTAACCGTCTTGACAAAAGATAGCACGCATATAGTAAGTTCCATTTAACAAATCGTCTCTGATATACAGTTGGCATCGATTCTATACAGTTGTTTCTTGTCTTACACATAAAGAGAGACCAGGAACTCAAAATTAAATGATCATCAAAATACAGACGAATAAAATGGCCAGTAATAAAGTGACACTCAAACCATGGCAAGAATCAATATCCTGAGAAGTGATGGAAGTTGCCATCATCAGTCCATACCTCAGTCTAATTGTGTCAGTCGTATAGCTGAGAGTGAATGTTGAAAGTCGACTTAAAAACAGGCTTAGAATGTTGAATTTCCACGTAATGCATTACATCCATCAAAAATTAATTGTTATTATCAATCAAGGCCAAAACAATATTTAACCATTTAAAGATATTCTGATCTTGGCCACATGCATTGCACCTGAGTTCATTGAAGCTATGAAGGTATCCAGTGTTCTCGCTATACATTATATACTTGTACTAATAGATGACTAACAGTCGCCTGTCAAAAGATACATGATCATCCAATTACAGCAGCAGCAGCAACAGTCAGTCAATAAGTGGCATGGCACGACTTCTTTCACCTGTCAGGAGTGACGAAAGATAGTCATCCGCTTTGCCTGCATGAAGCCAAAAAGACATTCTCAGTGTACGAGCATCTCCATGGACAGCCTTCTGTGCCTGTGAAGAGGATCTGTGAAGAGGAACACTCTTGAGTTACACCATTAGATAAAATGGATGATAAGCAAAAGAGATACTGTTCTTTTTTACCCAAATTTGCAATTCAACATCTGCAACATCCAAGGTCCAATCAGAAGTAATAGCTCTTATGTTTTCGTTACATACCCATAGCAGGAGCATGCAAGCACCGCCTAGTAGGCATAACCCAACCATCTCCCACCAGTTAGAATCCTTAAATGGCATAAAGCAGCCGTTGCTCCTCAATAATATAACACTCTAGTCCAAACTGTACATAAAGCATTTGAAGAAAGTATTACAGTACAAATCAAGTAAGTAGATGCAGAATTATGTAAGACAGATATCCATGTACATTAACGGAGGGTTCCTGATGGTTGACCAGGTAACTGGATCCACCAAGAGCATCAAGATGAGCTTAGAAGTGTTATACTGAACAAATTCATTGATAAAAAATTTATTTGTAATCAGACCATTCTCTCAAAACATCATTTCTACTGGAAAGTTCCTGGTGAGGAATTTGAATGAAAATCTAAGTTGAATTCTCCTCACTGCATTAAATTGAACTTAATTCTGGACTGCCAAAAAAGTAGACCTGTTTTTATTGAGGAATTCTGGTGAGAATAAGACAGTAAACAGAACAAATGTCAGGGCTGATGGAAAGACTGATGAGGTCTACTCCACAAATGTTTATGGTTCTAATAGAAGCAATATTAGAGTAAACCAGCAAGACTAGACCTGTTGGACAAAACAGAAAGAATGGATTCAACGTTGTTTAGCTGGTTTACATTATCTTGGATATTATGCTGAAGAAGTATATTCCCATTTCTGTGGCTTAAACTAATAATGTTGTAAACAAAATTATGTAGGGCATACCTGTATAAACACCATGTCCATTATGTTATAGAATATGATGAAATTAAAAAAAAATGAATAATAAAAGAAACCCTCAGATAATATTCAGTTACGAGGAGAATTAGCATAGGGAACTTGTTTTCCTCGGAAAACTAAATTTCCATTTGTTTGTTTCAATAGAAAATTGAAAATTTGGAAAACTTACTACTGCATCTCTAGAAAACTTTACCTTTCCATGAAAAGTTTTACTTTTCCTTTCCTTTTCTGTAGATTTCCTTAAAATCAAACAAGCACTTAATTGAATTGGCCGAGAAGAAAATTTAGAACTTTTCTTAAAACTAATTTTAAAATATCCCCTGTACCAACCAAAGCCATTACAGTGGCTAGAAATACAGCATAGGCATTTAATGATCAAATCCTATAGTACAACTGGTTAAGCTTCCCAGGCAAAAAAACTACAGCTAGCTAAAGCCGTAACAATTCACTATTTTCCTTGGGTGATGCACATTACAAATATGTGACCATTCATCGGAACCCCATTTGAACCATTTGGACCCATGTCCAACACTAGCACAATGCCCGATACTATCATGATAGCTTCCAAAATGAACAAGCCAGGAATATTTAGAGAGCTACATCAAAAAATTGTGATAAAGATATGGAACATACAATCAAAGATAAGGAACATGTCTGCACCTAACACAACAGAATTGCTGTTGTGATTGACTATGCCATGTCCCTTCCATTGATAACCGCTTTGCATATATGTTTACTTCCAACATATTATAATATGGAATTGGCTAATAGCCGATGAAAAGAATTTTCAAAAAAAAAGGAAATATATATTGTATCCAATGTCCTCAAATACAAGACCGACTAAACAAAATAGAAAAGGCAAAGATATCTCCAACTTAAGCATAGTTCTCATACAATACAAGATGACATGATTGACTATTCAATGGTAATATGTCAGTGACAATTTTGTAATCACAATTAAGTGGCTGACAGTTCCCAGCCATAACTAATAGTATATCTGAGAAATGGAATAAATATGAGTGATATATCAATCATAAATTTATATTTAACATGGATGGCTCAAAGAGGTAGGAGGCAGCCTGCTCTCATGGCATTCTATTGAAAGGCTTTATAATATTACGCTAACCTCTACAGACATCTGGTCTAGAAGCTGCAAATTTATTGTGCTAAAAGAGCTGAACAGTGTTGGAAGCTTGACAACCATTTCCCATGAAACTTCAAATTTGTACCAGTAAAATGAGCATTGACATTTATCCTGCTCATATGTTTTTCCTTGTTGCAAAGGACAGATCCATAGAAGATGTCCAACAGCACGCACTTGCAGCCTTGGTTGGTAGGAATCAGTGGAAAGCTTGATTGAGCATTTCGAGAGCCAGGAGTGAGGTCAAGACTCGGTCAGCAACAAGATCACCTCCTTTTGCATCTGTCTCCCAAGCTGAGCTTCCCAGTCAAGAATCTAGGTTCGACGAGCTCTTATTCGCCCCTGGCGGACCTGTATACTCTTGTCCTGTTGGGTAGAAAGGACACGGGGAGCCGCCGCTCCGTTGGGTGGTATTCCGAGGCAAGCTAGAGGTAGGTCTAAAAGACTATTCCGTCAGGCTTGCCTCAGTCAATCAGAAAGGCAAATACTGCGCAAGACACAGAGAAAGCTTCGACTTTCTCGGATCTGCGGATGATGTCCCTTACTCAGCTGAAAAGGCATCATTGCATGTTTTTACAACATCGATTCTTAAAAATTTTCTGAAAAGCCTAAAGAGCGTATGAGAACCTGTGTGTTCATGTGTTTATCCTCATATTTGATGCGCATTAGGGAGGTCCTGGATACTAAGAGGGCTAAGGAGACCCCAAATTACAATTTCTGTCTAGGCTTTTGGATAAGGTCCTAGGTCATTACAATCTCCATTAAACTTTCACCTAAAATTGTCTGAAATTGTCCCTTAAGGATCTCCATGTTTTCTCTTCCACATATGGCTGTAGAAAGGACAGAAGTAAGAAGAAAGTTGAAGAATTAGAAGAACATGTAAGTTTTAGAATAAGAGAAAAGATGGGACCTATCACAAATATAGCTATAAATGAGGGTAACTTATGGACCTCTTACAAATATCAAGGTGTATTATACCCAGACATGAATAGGTGGAAGTGCGATTACTTATCTCCACACAAAAAAAAGGCATCTCAATTCACAGATTCCATTGAATCTAGTTTAATTTGGAATCTTATTTTAAAAAATGACGAATTTAAATTGATCTATGTCAAACCCATTTAAATGAGACAGGGCTAGCTAGTAGATGTTAAGGGAAGGTTTGAAGAGTTATAATAAATGTCAGTGATGTAATTCTACAACCAGAGGTTATTACCTTTTAACTAGCATGTTTTTTGTCAAATCATTCTAGAAGGGATGCAAAATCATCCTTCTTCAATCATTCAGCAACTGAGAGTCAGATATCACATTGAAATTTTAGCATTCGTACTATCCATAGTTGTGAAACATTAATATACCCTTGGTCTTCTTAATCAACCCTAGAGAGACTTCTAGCATAGTCGAATTAATAACCATTTTGAAGCAACTTAAAATTCCTGAATAGCAACAAATTCCTAGACCCACATTCTAATGAGATCCATTTTATTAGCTTTTTTCTCATTTTATAAAAAAAGAGAAAATCTTGTTCTAAATTGAATTATGGCCCTAATAATCCAAAAAGATGAACTATTCATCACGTATCTTGTGCATCTTCCCATTCATTTGCACTTCCTCTTTTGAAATATAATCAGTATTACTGACATTCACGTTCAACTCCAAAAATCTATGTCGGATACATATCCAAGTCGGATACATATTGGAGAAATGGATACTTATGAAGTTTTTTGGTAGCCACTTCAAAGATTGAAAAAAATTGAACCCTTCCAACAATGAATGAGTTAAACTCTTCCAACAATGAGTTTTGAGTAGTTGTTCTTTCCGATATTTGGTAAGGATGTAGGTTTTGGAATAACTTTTTGTAAAATATTATTTTGCTAATATCCTTAATTAATTTGGAAGTTTGAATAAGAAACATGTACACTGAAAGATCTTAACAAATAATATCTTTTTAACAATATCTTTTTAATGTTTAAACAAATAATGTTTAAAAGGTAAAAATATAATTTAATTAGATTTATATGTTATCCTGCATATCCCCATAGACTCTCTTTTTCCCTCTTGCTGAGTTAGACACTTGGATATGTATCTGAATCTGATTCATCTATCCACATCCATGCAACACTAAACGTAATACACTCCATAATATTGAGAAGAAAGTCCCGTTCTTCTCTGTCATAGAGCTTTTCCAAGTTGAGTTAGATACCACCCCTACCTCACTCCTGATTATGCCTACTATTGTGGTACTCATGATTGTCATAACTTGTCCATGACAAAGCACTCCCATTCATAGCCTGTGTGAACTTTTGTAATAACATTCTTTAAAATGATATCATTTAAGAAGAAACATAATCTGCATCGGGCATGGATCATTTGATGAAAAAAAAAACCCTGAAAATATACCTGGTTGAAATATCAATAATTTGATTTAGGTTTTTATAACGTGAAATATCAATAATGTTGTAACAGTTTACCTCTTTTGGTTGCCAAATTGACCACATATGAATTTTATGATTTTTTAGTATAAATAATTTGGATCAAATAAGATGTTATATCTTCAGTATTAGATCAGATGTCACATCTCAACTAAATTTAGGTAGAATAGAAATATAGAATATGCAAACTTCTAGTCATCAATGAAAACAAAATCAACAAATCTCATTCCTCTCCAATCAAATGTCATAGTTGATTGCTCAAAAAAATTGGTAATTTGAATTTATGATTCCCTTGGGTAATATCATTGTAGGTCCATATATATAAGACATATATATAAGAGACTAGAATGCGGGAATCCACTTCATAATGATGCTGAGGTTTCTCTTTTTATAATTGGCAGAGCTTATCCAAGAGCAAATCTTCATGGCAAAATCCAGAAGTGGTTCTCGTTAATTATTCATTAATACAGAAAAGAGAAAGGTCATGAGTTGTAAGCAGTGGCACCATGATGCAAAAGATATCTTTTTCTGCCAGATCCCTAATTTGAAAGGCTAATGTGCATCATAAGCTCAAGTTAGAAAACAACATACATTATGAAATATTGACCAGCTTTGCACGTCCGCTTTCCTTGTCTACCTCCACTTTTAGACCTAATCCAGCAATTTCAGGTGAGGTCACAGGCTCTTGCAGCTCAAGTTGAGCTACCGCACATTGGTTTTCCTCATTTCCTTCCAGCAAATTCCTTACAGCCAGCAATCCCCATTCTCTCAAGAATGGATTATCTTCATCAACAACACACTGCTGCAATAGCAATGGAATCCCATTCAGAAGTCTGGTCTCATCCTGAACTTGCTTTCTTCGGTGTAGACAATTTCCAATCACAGAAACAACATCTCTCCGATACCCTTTGTACGGGCAGACCTTTGAAGAATCAGTTATTGGTTGTTGTATTATTTGGTCTTTTACATGAATTATAGATTTTCTGACAGTTGATGGGGGCTCAAGCTGATGTAGATAACTCAAAAGAAGTTCCAGAAAGCCAGCTGATAGCAGTGAGTCAATGAGGGTCTCAGTGGCTGGTGATGTAGGATTCTCCCAAGCACATATATCCCTCAAAATGGCGAGCGAGTATCCTAGTACATCAATTGCAGGAGAACCAGTTGGAAGAGCAGAGCTACCTCGGGAATTAAAATCCACAATTGTAGAAGCAGCCTTCAAGATTTTCAATATATCAAGTGCAAAATCATTGGAAATGGTGATATCTTCAGGTCTCTCAGTCAAGCATTTCGAAAGCACACCTAAAAGGAATGCTTGCTCATTGGTAAATACAGTATATTGGTATTCAACACCACTGGAGTTATGTGAAACATTTGATGGGCCTAACTTTGAAAACAAAAGGAAAAAATATGGATCCTCAATGCAAACTTTAGAGAGTAGCCACTCCAGCCACTCTTCATGATGACCAGCTGTAATAGAAACCAGAATGTGGTTGTCAAGAGTTACAAGTCAAACAAGTGGACATTGGAAGCAACTTGTACATGCCTTCTTTAATAACAACACAATAAACAAGAAAGGACAATAGCTCAGTGAAATAATTTGGGCTCTCTTCAAGTGTTAACACAAACATAAGATAAAAATCTTCTAAAATAGTAATCCAACCTAATGTATGAGCACATGCACAAACTTCAACACTTTAAGATTACTTATTACTAAGGTCCACAAAATTAATACCAAGAACTGTACAGTACATTACTATTTCAGTACAAAATGGTATGCACCTCGTACCAAGACAGACTTCCAATACCTTTTCTCACTCTAAACCATGATACCACCTGAAAAGGTACAGTTTAGTACCAAGCGGTACAAGATGGTTTTGCTAGGTTCATTTAAGTATGGATCAATTTGGCTCATTCACCGAACCAAACCTCGATAGCATACCCGTACCTTACCGATATAGTATGATGTTGTCTATATGAGATGGTACGGGCCGGTACGAAAGCCCTGCATGATAAGCTGGTTCCTAAATGTTTGCACCAAAACAACTCAATTGTTTGTTTATTTTAAACGATGTGGCAAGGGCATATGGCATGTGAAGATTGGATGAAGAATCAATCATCAAGTAGCTAAGTTGTGTGGAGATTGCATGTGAAGAAAGTGGGAACAAGTGGTACAAGGAGATTGATTCAGATATTGCATGGGATGAAAGTGACAACAAGTGAAAACATTTTTCTTGGACCAATCAACCAGATTCAAATATCGATTGACCTAGAAACACCTTGTCATGGTTGGTCAATCAATTGTCTGATTACAAAGGGGTACTTACCAACAAGTGAGGATTGGAGATTGCATAGGAAGAAATCGGTCAAATAGTAGAGATGGTTACTCTCTAGCCACTTCGCCTGTTATGTACTTTAATCATGCCATGTTATATCACTATCTTTACTCATCGTTGATCATGTTACCTTCCTAAATTTTTGTGTCTTCTTTTAAGCATTTCAGTACCTTACAGCATACAACTTCTTATTTAATTAAGTTTGAGCATTCAACCTCTCACTTAATTGATTTTCTGTTTTCTCGTCATTTCTCAATAGTTTCTCTATAGACTATTTTAATATCTTGCAGTTTACTAAATTGTTGATTATCAATTGCACGAGCAATAAAATACTGATGACCAAGCAACAATTTGCCAATGGTTGATCAATAAATTGCCTGATCAATCTGGTCCATAACATGGATAACATATTTTTCAACATATCAATTGTCTGATCAATCTAATCACCCACCTCACCTCCCAGAAAAAAAAAGAAAATATTTTTAGTTGATCTCAAGTATTAATCGACCAAGCAAGGCCTTGCCACAGTCAACCAATCCATTGGCCAACCAATCTAGTTCAGAAAGATGAGGAAAAATAATTTGGCAAGAAGTTAGAAAAAATATGAATTAAAGTCATATAACCTTCAAAGATACATTTTTTGAACTTGGGCTGGCTTATAATTGGGTAAGGTGGAAACAATTGTGAACATTTTGAAGGGTTTCAGAACTCAAAAAATGCACTGGTTAAGAACATGAAATCAAAATGGTAATCAACTTTTCTAATAGACTAGAGATCAAGATAAAAAGAAAAGGTAAAAACAAGAGAGTAGATATTGGATCAGGAGATCATGCAGATAAATAAAAGGGAGGCTTTCTCCGAATTAAGCTATGAAGAAGATTGCATTCTGGCGAATCCGTGGTGCAAACTCTAAGAAATTATAATCACGATGATGGAAAAGTGACGACCCAAGTCCCCTCGTTTCCTGATCCAATGCCAATAATCTACAATCAGAACAATAAAAATCCAACACGCACTTCAAGTTCCTCAAAAAAAAAAAAAATCCCTAGGATTTAGGGTATAAAGACTCCTCTTCCTGTAAATCAGAAAGAAGGATGGAAAGACGAGAGAGACGCACCAGTGGAAGCCGTCGTGATGATTTCCAGGAGGATGGGCAGCCCCTTTTCGAACCCGCAAAGCTCTTCCAACCTCCAACGCCCTCCATCGGAGGAACAGCACGTGTCCAAGACCATGCACAGGGGATCGCAGACCCCGGGCTCCCGGACCCGAGCCAACTCCAAGAACCCTGACGGGAAAAACCGGGCCCAGACGGCAGACCGGTGCGCCTCCCCGGCCAGGGCGACATTCCCCAATAGCTGCAGCCCGGCGCGCAAGACCTCCGGCGGGGCCGGCAGCGGCCCCAGGAGGATAGCGGCGATCCGATCGGGCCCACCAGATTCGATGAAGGAGTCCTGGTTGGCGGCCTCGCCAGCGCAGAGGTTCCTAAGGAGGCGGAGGTAGTGGAGGAGGGTGTGGGGAGGGAAGGAGGGGAGTCGGAGGATGGCGTCTAGGGTTCCGGCGGAGGCGAGATGCCAGCGGCCCTCCGGGGTCTTCGATGCTTCGAGGAGAGATTCTAGGGTTTCTCCCGAAAAGACCATCTCGTCGTCGGCCATCGCAACTCCGAGTGCCTTGGACCCGCGTTCGGAGAGAAAAGGGAGTCGCCCAATTTAGCCTGAAATAATATTATCTCTACCAGTATATATATACCTATAAAAATGTCCTATTGTATATTTACTCTCAAAAAAATCTGTTTATATATTTTTTACTTTTTATTTTTATTTTATTTTAATTTTTGCATGTTTAACGCAACCGTAGCTTTCATCAAGAAGCTTTGATTTGGTCTTCGATTCACTAAAATACGTTTTTTTGCATGAATACTACTTTTGATATCAACTTTTGATACCTTTCTGGAATCTATTCTTCTCTTATTAAATCGCATCATCTTCGCACCTTTCCCTACTCTGCTTCAATGATCAGGATCTGTATCTGGAAACCACATCACTATTTAACTCTCTAAAACTTATTCTTGCTCTCGCCTTTTCATCTTGAGTTCGTTCTTTTTCCCAATTGAATTTGTTGCTGGAAATTGGACCCGGGGGCGGCCGTCGGCTGAGGAGGAGGAGCTCCGGCGCGAGAATGGCGGGTGGCGGTCCGTCGGCGGGCGGCGTCCTCCGGGAGACCTGCAAGAAGCCGGTGGCCGGGCTCCCCGGCGCCGGCCCTCCGATGCTTAAGTCAGAGGGGGGCTTAATTTTGGAGAAGGAGATGTAGTTCGTATGTAGCAGTCCAAGCCAGAAAATTAGAGTTAGGAGCCCCCCCCTCGGGAGGAAGAAGCCTCCCTTTTTATAGGGAGGGTGGCAGGGTTACCTGTGATGTGACTGGGCGAATTAATGGGTTACCGTCACGATTGGATGTGGGCGTGTGAAGTAATGAGTTGCCGTGGATGGCCCGTTCCCATCATGGGAGGAGATGGCGCGTAGCCAGAGCTTGCTTGTGGCGCGCAGTGCAGTACATTCTTGGGAATGGTGAGGCGTTGACAGTCGTAGCAGGGTATGGTTCCTGATTGATATGTCGTGGCGTGGCTGGCAAGCAAAGCATGGTGCGGTGAGGCTGCTGCAGGGCATGGCCGCAGCATACAGATGACGAGGTCGGCCTTCTGAGGTCAGCTCGACCTTCTGTGCTCGGCCTTCTGAGCTCGGCAGCCTTCTGAGCTCGGCCTCGGCAGCCTTCTGAGCTCGGCAGCTTTCTGTGCTCGGCAGCCTTCTGAGCTCGGCTCGGCCTATGAGCTCGGCCTTCTGTGCTCGGCAGCCTTCGGAGCTCGGCCTCGGCAGCCTTCTGAGCTCGGCTCGGCCTATGAGCTCGGCCTTCTGTGCTCGGCAGCCTTCTGAGCTCGGCCTCGGCAGCCTTCTGAGCTCGGCAGCCTTCTGTGCTCGGCAGCCTTCTGAGCTCGGCCTCGTCAGCCTTCTGAGCTCGGCCTCGTCAGCCTTCTGAGCTCGGCAGCCTGCTGTGCTCGGCAGCCTTCCGAGCTCGGCTCGCTGTCGGATTTGGGTGCTTTAATTGTATTTGTGGGGTGGTCCATTTTTTCCCCCAACACTACCCCCCGACTTCCGAGTTCGAGCTGCTTTTTGGCTCGGGCGAAGGAAGTAGTCCAGTCGTCGATCATCCTGTAATATAGCCAAATATGTATAGAGATGTACGTGCCAAGTAGGATGTACCTCTAATGCAGTTGGAGTTAAGTGCTCCAGGTTGACTTAGCGGCCTTCTTTGGCTTGTGCTCGACTCAGCAGCGCCCCCACTCAGATCGGGGCGACGTTGGAGATGCAGATATCCGGAGACGACGGACCTTGTCCGTTGGCGACCGTGCGCCCCCACTCAGATCGGGGCGACGTTGGAGATGTAGATATCCGGAGACGATGGACCTTGTCCGTTGGCGACCGTGCGCCCCCACTCAGATCGGGGCGACGTTGGAGATGTAGATATCCGGAGACGACGGACCTTGTCCGTTGGCGACCGTGCGCCCCCACTCAGGTCGGGGCGACGTTGGAGATGTAGATATCCGGAGACGACGGACCTCGTCCGTTGGCGACCGTGCGCCCCCACTCAGATCGGGGCGACGTTGGAGATGTAGATATCCGGAGACGATGGACCTTGTCCGTTGGCGACCGTGCGCCCCCACTCAGATCAGGGCGACGTTGGAGATGTAGATATTCGGAGGTCAGCTTTGGCCTTCTCCGACCTGGGAATATATTGAATATTGAAATTATTTAAAGCCGAAGTGACGTCTCGTACCTTTTGTAGGCATTTTGACGATTCCCGAGCTTCGAAGTCCCTCAGGACTTAGCTCAGCACCGGCGGAGAGTCGTTGGAGACCCTTAGGAGGTAGGCGTTGAGTTTTGGGCTGCGGCACTGCCCCCCAAGGCCACAGAGTCGTTGATATGTAGTATATAGGAGCTATATTGAGCGTCTTCTTCTCCATGTTAAGCTCGGCTAGTGGAGAACTGCACGAGGGGGTGGCAGATAGGGACCGCAGCTCGGAGAGAGCCTGGTCGGCCAATAATAGCGTTGAAGGCCGAGCCGACCTGGGCTACAAAAAAGTTTAGCTTCACAGTACTTTCTCGGGGCGCGCGCACAGCCGTGATTAGCAGGCCGAGAACCCCTTTCGCAGGTATGAGACCTTCTGTGAAGCCGGCCAGAGGGTTGCTCATTTTCTCCAGTTGTTTTACAACCATTGGAAGGCATCAAGATGTCCGTAGTGCTTTTATTATCCACAAGTCCTTTTACGTCAGACTTTGCAATAACTACAGCATGGCTATGAGGGGTTTCAACACCCTTTTGGTCTTCATAAAGGGAGCTCAGGGTCCCGTTCTTCTGGCTCCCCCCTTTTAGTCACGGACGAACCGACCCAGTCGACCTCGGCAGATGAGTGCCTCGATCTCGTCACGGAGCCGGTAGCAATCTTCCGTGTCATGGCCGTAATTTCGGTGGAAGCGGCAGTACTTCTTCGAGTGCTTCTGCAACTCTGACGGACACATTCTCAATGGAGGTCGGAGGTAGCCCCGACCCTCAATCTCCATGAGGATTTCTGCTCGGGTGGATGTGAGAGGAGTGTACGTCTGAAATTTTTGGAGGGGAGACCCCGGGCGAGCTAGGCTCTTGGGCCAAGGAGGCTCTTTCTCATGCCAGGGGAATCTGCTACTTGGTTGGGAGTGCTCCTGGTGCTTCTTCTGCATCTTGGCAGGTCGTTCGGCTTCCTCCCGCCGAGAGGCCATGGCTTCCTCAGCCTTGGCGTATTTGCGAGCTCGGGTCAACATTTCGGTGAGGTCCGCAGGGAAGTTCTTCTCGATAGAGAAGAGGAACCTGTAAGACCGGGCTCCAGTCTTTAGTGCCGACATGGCGATTGACTGGTCCAGCTCCCGGACTTCCCATGTTGCGGCAGTAAACCGATCCAAGTACTCCTTGAAGGACTCTCCCTCCTCTTGTTTGATGTCAAGGAGGGAGTCCGACGTCCGCCGCTGGGGCTGGCTAGCGGCAAAATTACTGGCAAACTGCCTGCCGAGCTGCTCAAAGGAGGAGACAGTACTCGGCTTCAACCCGGTGAACCAAAGCCGGGCCGGTCCTCGGAGCGTTGCTGGAAAGGCTTTGCACATCATGGCCTCCGAGGCTCCTTGTAGGGCCATTAAGGCCCGATAACTTTCCAGGTGGTCAAGGGGGTCGGCCCTGCCGTTGTAAGGCTCCACCTGGGGCATCTTGAACCGTGGTGGGACCGGTTCATCTTCGATCTCCGGGGAGAAGGGAGACTTCGTAGTGAACTCGAAGTCGTTATCACGTCCTGATTTTCTCCCGTGGAGTGCCTGAATTTGGCGCTCCAGCTTTTCGACCTTCTTGTCGAGTTCATCATTCTGGGGGATCGCTGCAGCGGTCCGTTCGGGTGCAGGTTGCCCTGGAACCGACTCAGCTTCCGAAGGCTGTGGCCAGCCTCCGTGATCTCTGACTGGGTGCTCTCTCCAGAGGGAGGCCTGGACTTGAGAGTCCTGACCTCGAAGAGGAAGCCTGCTTGTAGGGGGCTCCGGTTGAACTGGAGCCGGGGGAGGCGGTGCTGCTGGGATGCCCCTGGGTTGCAAGCTTTGGACGGCGGTAGCCAACGCCTGCACTTGCTGCACCAGGGCATCAAATTGCTCCGGCCGAACCTGAGGGGTTGACTCGGCCGGAGGTGGTGAGTTCCGGACGGAATGCTCAGGACTGGGTGGAGGACGTCGAGAGGCGTTGGAAGCCCCTTTGCTTCTTAGCTTCATGGCAGCGAACTCGGGCCCTTCCTCTAGCGCCAACTGTTGCTGGAAATTGGACCCGGGGGCGGCCGTCGGCTGAGGAGGAGGAGCTCCGGCGCGAGAATGGCGGGTGGCGGTCCGTCGGCGGGCGGCGTCCTCCGGGAGACCTGCAAGAAGCCGGTGGCCGGGCTCCCCGGCGTCGGCCCTCCGATGCTTAAGTCAGAGGGGGGCTTAATTTTGGAGAAGGAGATGTAGTTCGTATGTAGCAGTCCAAGCCAGAAAATTAGAGTTAGGAGCCCCCCCCCTCGGGAGGAAGAAGCCTCCCTTTTTATAGGGAGGGTGGCAGGGTTACCTGTGATGTGACTGGGCGAATTAATGGGTTACCGTCACGATTGGATGTGGGCGTGTGAAGTAATGAGTTGCCGTGGATGGCCCGTTCCCATCATGGGAGGAGATGGCGCGTAGCCAGAGCTTGCTTGTGGCGCGCAGTGCAGTACATTCTTGGGAATGGTGAGGCGTTGACAGTCGTAGCAGGGTATGGTTCCTGATTGATATGTCGTGGCGTGGCTGGCAAGCAAAGCATGGTGCGGTGAGGCTGCTGCATGGCATGGCCGCAGCATACAGATGACGAGGTCGGCCTTCTGAGGTCAGCTCGACCTTCTGTGCTCGGCCTTCTGAGCTCGGCAGCCTTCTGAGCTCGGCCTCGGCAGCCTTCTGAGCTCGGCAGCTTTCTGTGCTCGGCAGCCTTCTGAGCTCGGCTCGGCCTATGAGCTCGGCCTTCTGTGCTCGGCAGCCTTCGGAGCTCGGCCTCGGCAGCCTTCTGAGCTCGGCTCGGCCTATGAGCTCGGCCTTCTGTGCTCGGCAGCCTTCTGAGCTCGGCCTCGGCAGCCTTCTGAGCTCGGCAGCCTTCTGTGCTCGGCAGCCTTCTGAGCTCGGCCTCGTCAGCCTTCTGAGCTCGGCCTCGTCAGCCTTCTGAGCTCGGCAGCCTGCTGTGCTCGGCAGCCTTCCGAGCTCGGCTCGCTGTCGGATTTGGGTGCTTTAATTGTATTTGTGGGGTGGTCCATTTTTCCCCCCAACAGAATTAACCCTCTTGAATTTATTTCTCTCATCAATTACAAACCAAACTACTCTATTCTCAACGGCATCGATCTATTCTCCAGCACTACCCTTTCTTGGCAACGCTGGCCTACGTCTGTACCTTGGTTTGGTCCTAGGCCTTGACCAAAAGAAGGTAAGAATATGAAGCGAGAGAGAGAGAGAGAGAGAGAGAGAGAGAGAGGGAGAGAGAGAGGGATTTCGTGCCGATGTAGGAGTCCATTATTTTGTCCTCTCGAACACTTTTCCAGGTAGATTGCTGTCTTTTATCACGTTGACATTCCCCCAAGCCTTATCATGGACTCCAAACGCGGCCTTTTGAACAACTTCATGCCCTTCAAGCTAGGTGCAAATAAGCCGAATAGCGTGCAGGTTGCTCAAGCTCGACTCGAATTCAAACTCGAATCAATTCGATTATTACCGAGCTCGAGCCGCTCAAATAATTTTTCGAATCGAGTTCGAGTAACAAAATATTCAACCAAAGATCTCGTAAGCCTAATTAAGTATATATTTTTAATAAAATCATATTTTATTTTATAATATATTATTAATTTAATATTTAAAAAATATGGTATTATGTTATATTTTGTTTTAATCACATTTTTTTAAATTATGACTAAAGTTCGAAGTCAAGCAAGAGCATGGCTCAGTTGATATTCGCATTGTTTTTTTTTTTTAAGTCAAGTTCAAGCTTGGGCATTAAAGCTCAATCGATCTCGAGTTAAGTTTCGAGTTCGAGTATTTTGAATCGAGTCAAATTTCAGCTTCTAGATACTCGACTTGACTTAGCTTGATTGCAGCCCTACCTTTGAGTTGGCACTCACCTAGCCCTTCCCCCAGCTAGACGTGTTTGTTATCCAAAAACATTGGCCCAATAGGGTTACACTGGCTGCCACGAGGTGCTAACTTGATTAGGCCTATCGGAGACAAGGTTCATGGATAAGAAGGGAATGAAGAGGCTAAAAACGAACAAACATGCCAAGTTAGTTATGCTTTTTTTACGAAGGTGATGTTGGGTAGGAAATGTGTTGAAGATGTCATCAAAGACGGGCAATTGATTTTATTGGGATCTTCTTAGCTCTTCTCAATAGGACGAGACAACGAGGGACCATCCACTTTCTTTCCATGCCCAATATAAAGAGGGGACAAGAAAGCTCATAAAACCCTTCTTTGAATACTATTTTTTTTATATAAGGTAAGTTTGCTCCCGTTGTGCGTGTATCTATTTGTGAGAACATGTTAGACAAACAAATAAAGAGTGTATTACCGATCAATACATGCATATATATTCATAACTTAGTTAAACTTTATATGTTGTCGTTTGGGCTTTGGGTTGACCGAAATTTGATTTGAAACCACATAGATTTTGAGCTTAAACAATTTGTTGCTTAAATCAAGAAAATATTATATGAGCCAAATTTAATAGGCCTTGCCTTCTGGTCAGCTTATATGCATATATCACTTCTTTTAGACACTCTCCATCTCTGACGGGCCTATCGTGGTGCTTATGATTAGATTTGAATGGATTTGAATTCTTAGTTGGACTTGTGCTAGTGTGTGTTTAGTCTCACATCGATTATTTGCCAAGAAAACCTTGTATACTTATACAGCCAAAAAATACTTTCTGGCTAGCTTTTTTGGACGAGATCCCAAGTTGTTACATTGAGTCTCTAATTCGCTCTGTTTGCAGAAAACATATAAAATAGTATTTTTTTAATTTATTCATACTATGTTTTGGGGTATTTAGATTTTTAATAAATAAAATTAAAAATAAATTTAGTTCCCATGGCTAATAACCCTATTTTCACCCAACTTGGAGATTATTATCTAATGAGGATAAACGTGTATCCTCTCTAGTCATTGTCAGACTCAATTAGAGTGAAGAGCTATCCAATGCGTTTAATCTATCATCTAATGTGATGCATCCTTTCCAATGGTAATACCAATAAAGAAGAATTTAATGGAACGCATTTTGAGGGTCGGTGGTCATGGAATCCAACATCGGTGCTTAAAAAAAGTATTTTTATAACACTAAGTGAGCAAATGGCAGCTCAACAGATCTGGCGTTCTCCAATGCGCAGTGTCGGAAGCGGCATCTTCCCTTTTAATAAAAACAAAATCGGAAGCCCTTTCTCTGAGACACGATTTTTATTAGCAATTAAAAAATTATATATATATATATATATAATTTTTTTTAACGGAGCAAGGTTAGAAACGAAAAAAAACATTATTGTCATCTAAACTCGGGGTGACAATATCAAAATTCGCCGCTCATTTATCCGAGCTCTATGTCACGTGCCAACTTAATAAAAACACTATAGTCACCTACTCCCTCACCTCCCTGGACATCTAGATATTGCTCTTGCCATAAACTAACATAAACCATCCTGCTCAAATCTCCACCATCCATCCCCATTGCCGATACGCAACCCCTCCACAAAAAAAAAGCGTGACAATATCATCTCTGCCATGATAAGTACCAGGCATCAGCCTCGCGCCCGTGTGGCGGTGCCGCTCTCCGCATCTCCTTCCTCGATACTCCCCGCCCTGGACTCGCCCCTCGCAGATCCCGATCTCCGCCGGTATCTCACCATGGGGATCATGACCAACGGCTCGACCGGGGAGGCGTCCGGCCTGAAGTTCCTGATCTACGGCCGGACCGGGTGGATCGGCGGCCTGCTGGGCCGGCTCTGCGAGGCGCAGGGCATCCCGTACGTCTACGGCGCCGGCCGGCTCGAGAACCGGTCCCAGCTGGAGGGGGACATCGCGGCGGCCGGGCCTACCCATGTCTTCAACGCGGCCGGGGTGACCGGCCGGCCCAACGTGGACTGGTGCGAGACCCATCGGGTGGAGACCATACGCGCCAACGTGGTCGGGACGCTGACGCTGGCCGACGTCTGCCGCGAGCGGGGGCTGGTGCTCGTCAACTACGCCACCGGATGTATCTTCGAGTACGATGACGCCCACCCGCTGGGATCCGGGATCGGGTTCAAGGAGGAGGACATTCCCAACTTCACCGGATCTTTCTACTCTAAGACGAAGGCCATGGTATACGATCCATCCTTTCTCTTCCCATCTCGCAGTTTTATTGGGGTTCGGGTTTCTTGATTCAATAATTTGTTTATCGAGCTCCGGATCGGAAATCATTTCGGTTGTTGGGTTGGTTTTCATAGATCTAGTTGATGGGATATGGATTCTTTATCTCGTGGAATATTAAGAAGTAATGTTATCAGATCTGGATGATGTTAGATTTTTGGTTGTTGAAAGAAGGGTTTTTGGACTATGGAATTTTGAGGATCTTTGATCGGAATCATGAGATTGAACAAGTTGTTGGAAGGACTAAAGCGTGGGGACAGAACAGCTAGACAGGTGCCAACAGGTGTCGAAAAAGAATGTCTGACATGTGGACAGCTTGAGGGAACGAGGGGGTAGCTGGGATAAGCTGTAAGATTGGTGCCAGTGAAGGCTTCCTTTCATTTGCCTGTGTAGGATGTATAGTGTTTAGAAAATGCTGATAAGGCTGCTTGCAATTTGAGCATTATGATGCCAGAAATATTAACAAGATATATATAAGCAATATGCACTATAAAATTTAAAATTTCTGCATGTGTTTTATTATAGGTAGTATAAGTTTGATTAGGAGACGAGACACTATTATATCATTCATTCACTTATTTGACTCTGATTAGGATATTTGGCTTTGAACCACGGGAACAATCCCCGGTAGAGTGGATGTTGATTTTCAGATATAAACTGCTGAAAAATTATAACATAATTAATACCAAGGTTTGCCGTGCCGGTTGACACCGTACCATACCAGATGTATCATACATATACCAAACCGGTATGCAGTCTCATTCCATACTAATACTTGGTACGTCTCGCCATCTCATACTGTACCGCGTACCGATACTGTAATAGAATGGTGTCAGTACGGGGTTCAATACTGAGACGGCGAACCTTGATTAGTATAAATTATTGAAAGTTCAGACAAGACAGGTAGTCTATTACCGTTTGTTAACTTTTTCATATTGATGTTATCTTGTAAGTTATATATTATAACAGAGTTTTTTTCTTTTCCTTGAATAAAATTGTAGAGTTAACCATTTTCTGCTAGGGCATCATATTTGCAGCTGCTTTGGTGGCCTGTCTGACTACATGCATGCATCCAGCCACTTTTTTTTATTTGCACTTGAAGATCATACTAGATGCTAGGGGCACATCTCTGCTTCACCCGCCACATCTTATTAGTTGCAAATTCCGTCATATATATAAAATTGATGAAATATTTTCAAAATTCAGTCCAGTGTTACTTAGCTCTTTGTTGTGATTGGGCCATCCTTTAATTAGTTTTCTAGAAAGTTAATTTTTTGGGTCCTTCTTAGTGCAACTAATTTTCAGACTCATCCATGCTCTTCTTAACTAACTAATGCTAGCACAATTAGGTGCTTACTTGAATACAAACCACATGTTAGTCTATGAGAAATGGAAACACTAGCGTGTTAACTGAATGATTGAGGCTGACTGGTGAAATAACTTGCTAATGCCCTCATGTTCGCCTTTTCCACTTGGCATTGCTTTTCCTTGCATCATTGGTATAATAGTAACTCTTTAATTCCAAACATTAACTGACAGTGTAAGTTAGACATTATCAAGATATGTTTGGTTCTTCAAGAACTGAAGCATATACAATGTTATTGTCTGCTTTTTCTTGGATATTTTAGACTAGAAAGAATTAAGAGATGCTGCAACAATCATTTAAGGAGAGACTAGAAATATGTCATAGGACAAAATAAAGGGATAGCCAGAGGTGGAAGAGGAAAGAAGAAGAGTAGATGGTATTTCAGAAACTCATTCTTTGATAATCAGTATTAACAGCCATGCTATAAATGCTCCTCAATTAATTTGAATGCAATCCTATTGAAATTAGCATTCTATCAATTAAACCTGTAATAAAGGCACAAATTGTTAACATGAGTCCTGCTGAAAAATAAACCGGCAATTATAAAAAGAAGGAACCAGTTCCTAGACAGAGGAATTATAGTCATTAGTATGAGAAGTTCCAATCTATGAATCACTAAAGAATTCCTCAAGATTATATTCTTTAGTTAATTTTTGAATTACATGAAACTAATATATGTGGAAGGCCTAAGATCTACAACTTTGTAGCTGGCATCAATCTCTTCTAGTTGGAGAAAATTAGTCTTTGAATTCTTTATGTTTCAGTTTGCAATTGTATCATGAATAAATTGGTAGAAACTTCATGATTTGCTACTTGAATAGTCTTTCTAAGTTCTCTTGAGACAAGCAGAACTTCCTCTGCCACGGAATTGATGGATAGTTCATCTGTAAGGGAAGATGTTAGTAGGTATAAGAAAATCAAAAGGGAATCCTGGAATTCTAGTAGATGCCTCCAAAATGCCAAGTGTCTTTAAGACCCTTCTAGAAGAAAAAATAAGAAAGAGAAACTTTCATGGTTTTTGGGGTAGAAAGGAATAAAAATGGAGTAAATTCATTATCTAGATAGAACAAAGGAAGTAGAAGGGAACAGGGAGATGAGAGGAATTAACAGGAAAGAGAAAAGAGAGTGATAACCCAACATGAAGCGCCATGAACTGATGTAGTTAAGTCATTCAAGAATAAGGACATGTAGTTCACTCTAAAACTCAATCCAGATTAATGATTACTATCTTAATCTAATCTATAATCAGAGAACTCGTGAAGGCAATGAAGTCTCTACTTTCCTGATTGTAACTCTAGGAGTTCAATGTCAGCTTTGATTCGATTATTACCCACCAAAACTTCATTATTTACTTTTCCCAAAATATATATAAAATAGAATGGAACAAAAAGCTATGATTTGAGAGAGACTATCTTGCATGATGTAGTGAATTTTTTTTTTTTTAATTTAGAAAGGTGATACCATTATCTAAATGATATAGGGTATTGGAGTGCATGAAGTACAAAGTGAAGCAAGAACTGTATTTTCTGTGGTTATTACAAATGCATAATTGCATAAATGGAAATATTAAGATTTGACAGCGTAGAAGAAAATCATGTATTCTTTGCTCTTTCATGGGCTTCACATGCTAACAGGATAAGACTTCTCATAATTATGTAGCCTGGTTTCATAGGCTTAAAAAATCCTAAGCGGTTAGTAAGAAGAATTTGGACTTCATTACTGCTTAAGACAATAAATGCTTGGCCTTTTGATAATTCTGCAGGCTTGAAGTAAGGTGTGTGAACAATCGTTCTTGAGGCCTGAGAATTTGTGAACTAAAATTCTTTTGTAAACTCAGAGTGTCAGCACCATGCCATTGACAGGTTTTGAAGACAGAAATTGCCTCTCTATAGAAGTCCAAGGATGTTAAGAACCTGGGGAACAGGGTTAACAAGCCTATGTTAAGGAAATATATTAAGATTATAGTTAATAGGAATTGGGGGAGCAATATTAAATTTAAGAATGTAAGGTAAAATATATATGACGATTCTTGGCTGAATACAAAGGCATGGGCTGGGTGAGACATGAATCTTGTCAAGTAAGTTTAGAATTTATGTTTCTAGAGAAAGTCTATTGAAATTTGAAAGATTGTCGATTTTGTCAATATGAAGCCAGTGATGACTGAATTTGAAGTTGGTGTATTAGGAAAGGTAAAAGGTATTCCAGTTTGGGTCTGAAAGATGTTTGCAAAGTGTTTCTGGAGGGGATGACCAATTTCATTTTTTGAAATAAACCCACAGGATTCTTGCAGTGTAAGAATGCACCATGTACACTGTTTCATTTTTCTTGCTTAAGAGTCCCACCATCATAAATAGCTGAAATTAAAAATGATTGCAAATAGGATCATTGAGCCTTGAATTCTCTAATGCTCATGAGCTGAACATCTTGTATGTGGTAACCATTTCACTTGGTTTTTGGAGGTAAATTAAATGTTTACTGCTTTTTGTTATTTGAAGAGCTCTTAGGAGACTCGAAACTGGTGTGATGCATGTGATTGTGTCTATTGAAATGAAATTAAGTAGGGATGCAAGTGAGCTGTGAAACTTTGGGCTGTTCAACTTTGATTTGGTTAAAAAAAGGGTGCTCAAACCAAGGTATGCCATACCGTACCGAATTGCACGGTACGGGGCACACCGTACTATACCAGTCCGGTGCCGGTACACGATACGAGGGATGTACCGATACTTGGTATACTGAACCGGCCCTGTACCGAGCGTACCGGTATAGTAACAGGGTGGCACCTACTCGAGCTCGGTACCGAGATGGCATACCTTGGTTCAAACCCTACTCGAGCTCAAGCCAAGCTCAACTATATGCATTCAGGAAGGGCTGTTGAGCTGCTCAAACAAGTCAATTCTCTAGCCAAGCTCAAATCAACTATATGTGTAAACTTATCTGATGTTTGAAGCATGTGAGAATGAATGAGCCATATGGAGAGCCAAGTCTGACTTGTTCATGAACTTGACGGTTAATATGCAGGTTAATACTTATCCTGTTTGCTGGAAGGGATGGCAAACGGCAAACGGCAAACAAAATAGAATGATGCCAAAGGGATCTAAATTTTGTCTAGAAAGTGGAATGAAACATGATGTAATACTAGTGACTGGGCGAAAGATATTTTGCATGTTTTTGAAGTAGAGACTTATGTCAGGTTAGGAAGATACGAAGAGGTAATGATATAAAAGGTGATTTCAGTGAAGACAACAACTTAAGAACTATGGAAGGTAATCTGGACTTTGACAATTCTTTATATGGGTTTTTCCCCTTTGATCTTCAAGTTAAAAATGAGTTGGAGTTGGGATAAATTTCATGGTAATGCATGTTTTTTTTATTTGGAAACACAAAAAGGGTTATAAAGTGATGCAAATCTTTCTGCACCAAACAAATGTTAGATGGAAGTTAAGGGGAATTTAAAAGGCTTGGATACTGAAAAATTATTAATAAAGCATCTAAGTTCAGATGTTGAAGTTATGGAAAAAATATATAGAAAAGCTTAGGGGTTATTCAGATAAACTTTTTTTATGATTCATAAATTCCGGAGGAAGATTAATAAGAGAATATATTTCAGAACTTTGAAATAACTGTTAGACTTTTTGTGGCAGAAAGTGAAGCAAATATAAATAACAGCCATGAAAATCTGAGATAAAAATGGTTGAGCGGTATCTTTACTTTGACACAGTGTTTGCATCATTTGCACTGGTTCATGTACTTATGTTGGATGGTTCTTCTTTTATGCTTGTAACCCACCCTCATTTGTTATCTGAAAAAATTAGTGAATAAAATCAACATGAGAGGGAGGGTGGGAAGATGGGAAAGGCAGAAAGAGGAGGAAAGGAGTATAAGATCAAGAACCTTTTTTTGAGCATGTAGAACGTATATGCAATGGATTTTGAGGATTTGAGAGTAAAAGATCCAAACAATAAGACCATTCACCAGTTAACTACTAGATGAACCAGTTGAAGAGATCCAATCTTTTTCTCAATATGTTGAAGTTTATAAAGCGGAATAACTCTAAGCTCAGTAGCTACCGGTTCTCATCCCCACTCCTCCACTCGTTTTTTGATTGTTCTGCCCCTCTTTTAATTATAATCCAATCGACATTGTCATAAATTTCTGTTGCACCATGATTGATGGGCAATTCGGTTACTTATTTCATGCGCTTCCTAAAGCATGTCTCAAATTCTCTTCTATGATAATTTACTTTTGAATGGTACATGTATGTATTTCTCTGTTTTTTTCCTTCTCGTTGTACTTTGGCTTGTGATATTATCGGATGAAAAAAGAAGCACTTACATCCTAACCTAGTTCTATATCCATGAATTATGCTTTAGTTTATTGAGTGGTGCATCTAGTACATTTTACTACGGAAGTGGTAGCATCATTTAATTCATTCTTTGTTACTATTTGGCACCAAGAAGCAATGAGAGGCTTCAACAGTAAGTTAGCGATAAAAGAGAGAAGGGAGGTCAAGAAAACTATCATGCGAATTGTGGTGAATTAGCAATTTGCACTTCAACAGAAGTCCTCTCAAGCTTTTAGCCAATAATAAAAAGAAAAGGATCCTTTTCCAAGAAAACAATCATCTGCTTGTGTCTGCATCACTCTGTGCATGACATTGGTAATCTCTTTATTGTTCTGGTTTCTAGATATGGTTGGGTTTATCCAGGCAACCCTAAGTTCCTCTTCTCCTAGAAGTATTGGGTATTTGATTTGTGAGCAGTTCATTTCAAATAGTCTTGAACTATATGACATTAGAAGCTTTCTGCCGGCCCGACCATGCTCTTAGAGATGGTTCTGTCCGAAATCATTTATAATGGACAAACCTCTTGTTTCTGCAATAGGTCTTTCTGATGAGTTACGAACTTCAGTTCCTCTACTAAAGTCATACCGGGCTGGTTCATATCATTACATCACATACATAAAATTTTTAATACTGTCATGACAGGTTTCCTTCAAGTGCCATACTATGCTTTCTTGATGCTGATTCTGCATATGTCACCGACAGGTTGAAGAGCTGCTAAAGAATTATGAGAATGTTTGTACCCTCTGTGTTAGGATGCCCATCTCATCGGACCTTTCAAATCCTCGCAACTTCATCACCAAGATCACCCGGTATGAGAAGGTTGTCAACATCCCCAACTCCATGACTATCTTGGATGAACTTCTCCCCATCTCCATTGAAATGGCAAGGAGAAATCTCACCGGGATCTGGAACTTCACCAATCCTGGTGCGGTTAGCCATAATGAGATCTTGGAGATGTACAGAGACTACATTGACCCAAACTTCACTTGGAAGAATTTTTCTCTAGAGGAGCAGGCAAAGGTGATAGTTGCCCCTCGGAGCAACAATGAACTTGATACCACCAAGTTGAAGAACGAGTTCCCAGAGCTTCTGTCCATCAAGGAATCCCTGATAAAGTATGTGTTCAAACCAAATCAGAATGCTTCTGCAGCCTGAAAATCGGATCTAAGTTTACTCAGCTGATCATGAATGTAGAATTTTCTGGTAAGAATGAATGTAGTTGTTTCGATTTGTGATGGCCATGCATTCATCAAGAAATAAAGAGTGACGGTTAAAAGCTTGTCATAGCCAGATAGCCTTTTTCCTCTCCGGTTCAGTACTCTGAAGGAGTCTTATCCAGTTGATTTCCGCGGAAAAATGCTCGTGCAAGTCAGTCTTTTTATTTTGGAAGTATTTTTATGATTATATGTAGTTCACTGTTCCTGTATTTCAGAATGTCAAAATAATAATTTATTGGTTCAAAAAATGTCAGAATTAAGGTCGATTAGATGATCAATTCTCAAAATAGCGTTTTATAGTTTATCTTTGAATCTTGCGTCTGTGCATCAACTTTAGATGATTTCTTTCATTTCCTGTTAGAAAAGGTGGGATGGCATCTGGTACGCCGAAATGTTATTTCAGCTGCATTTGGTCTGGGATCTGGGCACTCTACAGCCAGAAGTTCGACGTACAGAAGCAAAAGCGGTTGGTGTGCACTGGAATCATATACATGGTTGAGAAATTTCTTAACGAGGAGTTGAAACGGCAGGAGTGTGGTCTTTGATTGAACTGATTGCATCGATCAACATGTTCATGTTTCCCCACCTCGCTGAGAAGCCCGAGCCTGTATTACTTTCAGAGTCGTCAAAGTTTCTGGGAATTCCTACTGCTCAACAAAAAATGAGAGAGCGAGGGAGCAATTGAAAAATTCCTGTTTTACCAAAAAAATAAAATTTTCCTGAATTAATGATTTCGACAAGGTTTCGGGAAACGAGAGGAGAAGAGATTTGCGAAAAATAAGGAGTCGAGACACAAGGAATTCTTAACAATGACACATAAGTGTTGATACATGGTTGGGACTTCGGAAAAACACTGATGAGCTACGTTTTTCATCAAGATGCGTGGTGCATCCAGGGATATGAGTATGACTTCGACAAAACGCCCTACTTACGTGCTGTGAGACGTGATCAAAGCCTCGCTCAACCAGCTGGGTTCCCTTTCCTCAGCTGGAGAGGTCTTGAGCTCGATTCAATCTAAACCCACTGATACATGAAAAAGATAACATGAAAAAGAAATAAAGAGATCAATTATTTAAGTTTGATTTGCCGCCGAACGCTGCATGCCGTGTGAGGGGAGTCGGGAAATTGGCTGGTCGAAATCTCACTATTCTGCATGATGATGTAAAGCAGATAAGCACTCCAAATAACGTATTTGTTATATCATAGGATACCTGTGGCAATACAGTAGCTCATCTTCAGTTCACAAAATCACCGAGCTGCTCCTAGCTATAGCAATCCAATTTCAGGCTTTAGATGCTTCAAATTTATATGTAAAACACTTTTTTTTTTGGTTAAAAATAAAACACTTCAATCAGTCTCATTACAAACACAAGTAAATAATTCAAGAAAAAATAGAAAAAAAAACTTTTCAGCTTAGGCCGTCGATCTAATAAAATTCTCATCAATCATGAAAAATAAGGTAATACTTATCCTTTCAATCGCTTCGATCATCTTGGCATCAATGTGCGTATGAAATGTGGAAAGAAATAGAGGCGATGATCTTTTTTAGCCTCACACTCGCTTTGATCACTATAAAACTGATTGGCATTACACTTCTATGAAGAAATAGGAGCAAGAATTTTCTTCCATATTTTTTCCATTTTTTTTATTGAATATAATAGATTTTTGTTTTTTTATGAACTCTCAACGCTTTTCTTCCCTAGTTTTTTTTGATGGACTCTCAACCAACTACTCTAAAATGATGAGTCATCATCCTCACATCACCGATATATGCCAAATAATGCCTACATGAACTCCTATTTCCTTAAAAAGAAAATAAATTTTTAATGTAATAGAACATGTTAAGAATACTTTCTTAAAAGGAAAATAATTTTTAAGAAGAAAATAATATGTTAAGAATATTTTTCTAAAAAGAAAAATTGAGAGGAATATAATTTTTCTTTCCATGGTTTTTTTCTACATGGTAATTTAGTTATACCAGATTTGGTCGATTCACAAACATAGGATGTTTAGAGAACTTTAAATATTTAGATAACTTTTATTTTTTTTAAAAAAAAATTCTTGATGTTTTGTATCAACTTTTTATGATTGTTCTTCTAATTTTTCTGAATTTCTGAAAGGGATTGAGTTTTTTCTCTCATATTCATTTAATAGGCATTAAGATTACTTCTAAAATACTCTAGTTTGGTTCAAACAAGCTCAGCATCCATAAGACAACCTCAATTTTTTATAATAAAAAAATCAATCATTCACACGAAGAACAAAAAATAAAAATATATAAAAAATATAATACTACTACTTTATTAATTATGATTACAAAATCGATTAAAGATCAAACGAAATTTTATTACAAAAGAAGAAGGATAAAACAAAGCTGGTCTCCGGTTCTATAAGACCAATAAATCCGGCAAACGTACCTGACTTATCAGGACCACTAAAAAGTACAGGAAGAGGATCTACACTTATATCTACTCCTTGACGCGCGAAGGCTCTTCGGCATTATCGTCACTGCTTCCGAAAGATTCTGACAACCAAGATAGAGATGATATTGGTATTGATAAATTTGGTCGTTATTAAAATTAATTGCTGATATATAATAAAAAAAATTGATTATTAATTTTTTGAATTATTATTTTATATTTTACAAATAATGGAGAGAAAAAAGAAAACACTTGAATCCCGCGTGTCATGAGGTTTCTAGAGGTTCAGCTTCCTGTGCAAACTTCTCCTTTTTTCGTGCAGATGCACGCTATACACCCTCTCTTTATCTGACATCAGTCACGCCTCCCACCTCCCCGGAGATTTTCTCTGCCCGTAAACTAACATAAACCATGCTATCACCATCTCCACCTTTCCCTGCTCAAATGCCCACCCAAGCGGCAACCCCTCCACCAAAAAAACAAGCGTGACAATATCAGCTCGGGCTATGATAATTACAAGGGGGCGCCACTGTCGATACTCCTCTCCCTCGACTCCCCGCTCACAGATCCCGATCTCCGCCGGTGTCTCGCCATGGGGCTAATGACCAACGGTTCGACCGCGGAGGCGTCCGGCCTGAAGTTCCTGATCTACGGCCGGACTGGGTGGATTGGCGGCCTGCTGGGCCGACTCTGCGAGGCGCAGGGCATCCCGTACGCCTACGGCGACGGCCGGCTCGAGAACCGATCCCAGCTGGAGGCGGACGTCGCGGCGGCCGGGCCGACCCACGTCTTCAACGCGGCCGGGGTGACCGGCCGACCCAACGTGGACTGGTGCGAGACCCACCAGGTGGAGACCATCCGGGCCAACGTGGTGGGGACGCTGACGCTGGCCGACGTGTGCCGAGAGCGGGCGCTGGTGCTCATCAACTACGCCACCGGATGTATCTTCGAGTACGATGACGCCCACCCGCTGGGATCGGGGATCGGGTTCAAGGAGGAGGACACTCCCAACTTCACCGGATCCTTCTACTCCAAGACCAAGGCCATGGTATCCGACCCATCCATTCGCTCTCCATCTCACAGTTTTACTAGGGTTTTGGTTTCTAGATTCAAGAATTTGTTTGTCGAGCGCCGGATCTGAAATCATTTCGGTTGTTGGGTTGGTTTTCATAGATCTAGTTGATGAAATATGGGTTCTTTATCTCGTTCTTCATCTAGGTTTCGAAAAACAATTTTTTGGATGAGGATGGATGTGATTAGCTTCGGTTCCTTTTCTGGTAGTTTAAAGGAAAGATTTTTGGAGTATGGCATTTGAAGATCTTTGATCGGAAGGCCATGAGATTGAACAAGTTGTAGGGGGGACTAAAGAGTGAGGGCAGGACAGATACACAGGCGCCATCAGGTGTCGGAAAGAATGTTGGACATGTGGACAGCTTGAGGTGGTGGGTGGAGTAAGCTGTAAGCTTGGTGCCAATGGAGGCTTCCTTTCATTTGCCTGTGTGGGAGGACATAGAGCAGTGCTTAGAAAATGCTGATAAGGCAGCTTGCATTTTGAGTATTATGAGAACAGACGTATTAGTACACAATGCAATATGCTCTGTCAAATTAAAAACTTATGCATATATTTTAATATAGGTAGTGTAAGTTTGATTAGGGCTCGGTGCACTTCTATAACTATTTGAATTGGATATTTTGCCTTTAACTGTGAAACCAGATTGGATGTTAATTTTCAGATATGCTGAAAAATTGTAAAAGAATTCTTTGTTTGTTAACTTGTCACATGGATGTTCTTTTGTAACTTTTATATTATAACAGAATTTTTTTCTTTTCCTTGAATGAAATTGTAGAAATCAAACAGTTTCTGCTAGGGGATCGTATTTGAAGCTGCTTTTGTTGCCTGTCCGACTGACTTTGCTGTTGCTATGAGATTTGCTTCAATGTAAGATCTGATGCATATGGCAAATGCATGCATCGAGCTAGTTTTTTATATGTGCATGAAGATCATACTACATGCTAGGAGCACATCTCTGCTTCATCCACCTTCTCTGTTTAGTTGAAAAATTCGCTCTGTTGAAAATGACAGTGCAGTGCTAACTTAGCTCTTTGTTGTGATCTGGCCTCCCTTTAGTTAGTTTTCTAGAAAGTCACATTTTTTCTGCCTTTCTTAGCTCACGTAATTTTCAGACTCATCCATTCTCTTCTTAACGAAGCTACTAATGCCAGTATTTAGTAATAGCACATAGATGCTTTCTCGAATACAAACTGCATGTTAATCTCGAGACCAATGGAAATATTAATGTGTTACCTGAATGGTCGTATTGACGCTGACTAGAGCTATAACTCACTAATGCCCTCATGTTTGCCTTTTCCACTTGGCATTGCTTTTCCATGCATCATTATTGATGTAATAATAACTCTTTAATTCCTAACATTAATCGGCAGTTGTTTTATTTTTAAACTTTGTTATATTGGATAAAACCCTGTGCTACAAAAGGCTATTTCTCAAGTTACCAATAAGGACCAACCTTTCACTGATTCATTCTTTTTTTTCCCTTTAAAAAAGTTTTCTGAATTACTTATGACAAAATGAAAATGTGAAATTTTTGAGTAGTCTACTTTCCCTCAAATGATGAATCCCATTTAGCTTAGACATTATCAAGAGATCTTTGGATTTTCAGGACTGAAGTGAATACAATCTTATCGTCTGATTTTTTGGATAGTTTAGACTAAACATAATTAATAGATACGGCGACAATCATTTAAGGAGAGACTAGAAATATGTCATAGGAGAAAACGAAGGGATAAAGCAGAGGTGGAAGAGGAAAGAAGAAGAGTAGATGGTGTTTCAGAAACTTTCTTTGATAATCAGTATTCCCAGCCAAGCTATAAATATGCTCCTCAATCAATTCGGACAAAACCCTAGGGACACTAGCATTCTACCAAATAAACCTGTAATAAAGGCAGAAACTGTTAACACGAGTCTTGCTGAAAATAAGGCGGACAATTATAAAAAAACGAACCAGTTCCTAGACAAAAAGGATTTATAATCATCAGTACGAAAAGTTTCAAGATATGAATCACTAAAGACATTCCTAAAGATTAGGTTCTTTACTTAATTCTCGAATTACATGAAACTAATATAAGTTGAAGACCTAAGATCTATGACTTTCTAGCTGGCGTTGATCTCTTCTAGCTGGAGAGAATTTGTCTTTGAATTCTTTATGTTTTGGTTTGCAAATGTATCATGAATAAGTTGGCAGAAACTTCATGATTTGTTGCTTGAATAGTCTAAGTTATCCTGAGACAAGCAAAAACTTCCTCTGCCACGGAATTGATGTAAACATTTCATGGATAGTTCATCTGCGAGGGAAGATGTAAGTATGTATAAGAAAATCAAAAAGGCATCCAAGAACCCAAATAGATGCCTCCAAAATGCCAAGTGTCTTTAAGACCCTTCCAGAAGAAAAGATAAGAAAAGAGAAAGTCTCATGGTTTTTGGGATAGAAAGGAATAAGAGATGGAGAAAAATACCTTCTCTAGAGAGAGCAAAGGAAGTAGCATAGAACATGGAGATGAGAGGATGAACAGGAAAGAGAAGAGAGATAACACAATATGAAGCGCCACGAACTGATGTAGTTAAGTCATTCAGGAATAAGGACATGTAATTCACTCTAGGATTCAATCCAGATTAGTCATTACTATCTTAATCCAGGGTATGCCATATCGTACCAAATGATATGGGGCGTACCATACCATACCGGTTTGGTACTGGTACGCAGTATGGAGGGCGTACCGGCACTTGGTATACCGAACCGGCTCCATACTCAGCGTATCGACATAATAACAGAGTGGCACCAATACAAGGCCCGGTACCGAGACGGCATATCTTGTCTTGATCTAATCTATAATCAGAGAACTCTTGAGAAGGCAATGATGACTCTACATTACTGATTGTAACTCTTGGAGTTCAAGGCCAACTTTAACTCGGTTAGTGCCCACCTAAATTTCGTTCTTAGTGATCCCAAAATATATATAAGACACAATGGAACAAAAACTATGATTTGAGAGACTCTATCTTGCATGATAGATCTTTCTAATCTGTTATCAGCTTCAGCTCCTCCACCTAAGTCATACTGGATGGTTCATATCATTACACAACATACATTGCATATTACATAAAATTTTTAATACTGTTATGGAAAATTTCTTTTTAGTGTATAATTGTGATTTCTTGATGCTGATTACTGCATCTGTCACTTGACAGGTTGAAGAGTTGCTAAAGAATTATGAGAATGTTTGTACCCTCCGTGTTAGGATGCCCATCTCATCAGATCTTTCAAATCCACGCAACTTCATCACCAAGATCAGCCGGTATGAGAAGGTTGTTAACATCCCCAACTCCATGACTATCTTGGATGAACTTCTCCCCATCTCCATTGAAATGGCAAAGAGAAATCTCACGGGGATCTGGAACTTCACCAATCCTGGTGTAGTTAGCCATAACGAGATTTTGGAGATGTACAGAGACTACATCGATCCAAACTTCACTTGGAAGAATTTTTCTCTAGAAGAGCAGGCAAAGGTGATAGTTGCCCCTAGGAGCAACAATGAACTTGGTACCGCCAGGTTGAAGAACGAGTTCCCAGAGCTTCTACCCATTAAGGAGTCCCTGATAAAGTATGTGTTCAAACCAAATCAGAAGACTCCTGCAGCCTGAAAATCGGCTCTCTGTTTACTCAGCTGCTCCTGAATGTAGTTGTTTCCTTTTTTTTCTGGTAAGAATGGATGTAGTTGTGTTTTAATGTGAGATCGCCTATGCATTCATGAAGTCATAGACAATGATGGTTGAAACCTTGCCACAACCCTTTTCCTATCTGGTGCAGTACTATGAACAGCAAAGAGAATGTTTTAGAGGAGTCTTATGTCATCCAGTTGTCATCGTCTGTAATATAGGAGTAGATGAGGACTTCTTGGGTATGTATTATTTCACGTTCCTATATTTTTGTGGAAAAGTGCATGTGCAAGTCAGTTCTTTTTTTTTTTTTTGGGGAAGTATTTTTATGATAATATGCAGTTCATTGTTCTTGTACTTCAGAATGCCAAAATAAATGCAAGTTTTTCATTCAAAAAATGTCAAAGTAGGGTTGATTAGACTATCTATTTCGCACATTAATGTTACTCATTTTATCTTTGAATCTTGCAACCATGCATCGGATTTAGATGATTTCTTTCATCGCCTATCAGAAAAGGTAGGTCAATGGCACCTGCTATGCCAAAATGCTTTTTTCAGCCATGTATCATTCTACCGCCCGCCCGAAGTTGGATGTGCAGAAGCAAAAGCAGTTGGTATTCACTGGAATCATATAGTGCTTTAAGGTTGGGAAAAATGTTGGCTGTTGTTTAAGTAGTTCAAATGGTAGGAGTCCGAACTGATTTCATCAGACAACATGTTCATGTTCTTTAGCAGATTGCGTTGGTTACCTCTTTAAGAAGCCTAAAAACCTGTATTGAGTTGCCAAAGTTTCTCGGAACTCCTGTTGAGAGAGAGAGAGAGAGAGAGAGAGAGAGAGAGAGCAACTAAAATTTTCTTTCTTTGATAAAATGTAAATTTTTTAGGCTTGGATGTACCGGCGACTCACTACATCAGTCATGAGTACGCCCTCAGTGATCACAGTACAAAACACGCTCTAGTGCCACCGACACATGCTCCAGTCTCCCTCAGAGGACACCCACAGAGTGGTGTGCTGTAAAAGTGGTGTGCTGTAAAAGATGTGTGCTAGTCTGTCGCACTGTTTGTCTTCCGAAAGACGTGCGCAACTCGGAACGAGTCCAGCTTCCCCACAAGATGACATATATCATAAACAAGAGGGTGCATGTCTGGCTTGATGACGCCGCACCTCCCAAGATACCCCCAACATGCAGTGCAGTCGGAAGAGGAGGCGCTTTGATAGTAGGGGCGGGGGCAGCTGTTGAATACGATTAAGGGGACAATGAGTGAGTCGAGCAGGAGAGGCACATGCTTTACTCCACGCCCGCTCCGAATCCAGTCGACCACTATAACCGAGTCTCCCTCTAGTAGGACTCGCCGAGCACCCAGGTGCACTCTGGCTTGAATGAGGCCCTCTCAAGCCGCTGGCGGCTCCGTTACTGAAACAGATTCGTTAAAGATGCGCCGTCCTCCTGCTGTAATTAGCCTGAAGTCGTGGTCTCTGATCACAAAATCCATGCCGCATCTGCTCCTGCCCTCTGAGATACTGCCGTCAAAGTTCACCTTGAAGAAACTAGGAGGTGGGGGCTCCCAGGATACCATCGGTATCATCGCGTACCTAGATGTAGAATGAGTCAAAGAGGAACCTCAGATGTCCATGTCACCTCCAGGTGGGCCCACAACTGCAATACTCACCAGCTCGGCTGCATGTGCTAGGGCTCTGTCCACCACCGATCTCGGGTAGAACCCTCGGCCCTCGAAGATTCTCACATTCCTGTCAAGCCATATAAAATGTAAAATTTCTTTTGGCAGAGTAATGCTGCAATTATTTAGTGCCGACAATTTTGACGAATGCGCATGACGAAGAGACTGCCGAAGGAACCTATTAGTTGTTTTGATTGCTTCAAGAGTATGGTTATTCAGAGATCCGTAACGTTGAGATTGGGAGGGATTCTCAATCACGAGGATGTAAAGGAGAACTCAATGTTGGGACTTGGGACAAACACGGTTATGGTTGAGACCTCCTCTAGGCAAGGTGGGATTCAGAGAAAGCCCCCCCCCAAAAAAATAAGGGAAATGTGAGAGAGGAGATTTGCATGGCCGAGACACAAGGAATTCTTAACAATAACATGCATAAGTGTTGATATATGGTTGGCTTGTGATAAACAGTGGCTTGTGATATATGATTTGCAATATCTGCTATGAGACATGATTAATTCAATCAAGTTCACTAAACTAGCTGGCAAAAGAAAATAAAATAAAATAAAAGAATATTAAATCTGGAACGAGTGCCATGAAATTTGCTGCTTTTATTGCATAACAATCTGCATCCAAAAAAAAACACAGCCAGCTAAAAAATATTATTCAGATTTCTTAGCTAGGATAAGGGCCTCATGAGTCTGATCCAATTAAATTCAATCCTAAACTAATGATCTACAATCTTAATTAAAAAGAAAACTATCTAGAAAAGAATATTTGGATTTTTCGATTTTGTAATAACCCTCTCTCTCTCTCTCTCTCTCTCTCTCTTTTTCTATACGAGGATTTGTGATATGTTCTTGGAGCTACCAGGACTAGCCACATTGTTAGAGAGGACAGGTTCCGCCATCTCGGAACACCGATGGGAAAAGATTACGAGGATCCATCACGTGCAAAACTTCTTGAATTCAAAATTCGAATTGTAAATTATGTCGTGCCAGTTGGGCTGGCGAGAGCAGGGCCACGCGCTTCCAAGAAGCACGGTAAACCGTTCCGGGACGAATCCAGGTGATGGAAAAAGATTACGAGGATCTATCATGTGAAAAAATTCTTGTATTCGAATTTCGAATTGTAAATTATGTCGTTCCAGTTGGACTAGCAGCAAGATGAGCAGGTGGCCACTTTCGAACTGCGCCTATGGCTGCTTTGAGTTGGGTTTGGTTCTCTAACATTCTACGAATCGTGCCTTGACATCTGGCTTGATGGGCTTCCTTGCCTTTCCACTCCTTTTTTCTTTTTTTTTTTTCGATTCTTTTTCTTTTCTCCTTTTCGATTTTCTGTCTTATTCTCCCTAACAATGCATGGTGGCCTTATTCAAATATTAATTTGGATTCTGGGATCATGAGCCCTCCCGACATATCATTCCATGAGCAATGACATGCCTTAGCAGCAAACTCTGAAAAGGACGTACCGGGGAAGGAAATACATTATTTTTGTTGCAGTGAAAATGATATTCTTTTGATACGTCAGTTCGGGAGCGGAGTTGCAAGCTGCTTCGGTAGGTTTTCACCATACACAGCATGTGCTGCAGGTCGGTTCGATCATTCTGGAGGACGACTCGGTCATGGTCATTGGATGGATTCGGAAAGGGCTGAGTAGTGAGAGCACGAATCACCTCCTGATTTGGAACATAGGAATGATGATGAGAGATGGGGTGGCCTTTCAGGTCAAGCATGTATTCAGAGAGACTAACGGGACGGCTGACTGGGTGGCTATCTATACGGCCCACTACTTAAGATACATCCTGTGGTTAGAAGAGGGGAGTTGCCACTAGCACTCTGCGAGCTTATGTTTTTTGCTTTTCTTGAGTGTATTCGTACGTATATTGTATAAAGAACCCGTAGAAAAAAAAAATATTATTCTACATTCCTCATGGCAACCGAGCAATGGCAAACAGATTCATCCTCTGTTGCCTGTGGAAGTCGCCCATGCAATCTCTTGTTACGAGGAACAGGATGATATTAAGCAGAGGACTCATGGAAGGAGCACACTATTTCGGTGGCGAATTGTCCGGCGAGTTTGCCGGAAGAGCCTGTGAGAAACTTGGCAACCGAAGCCTGAGTTGTGACCGTTGCCATCTTTCAGACCAACCTACCAATCAGTTCCGGCGGGGATTGCAACTGCCGGATGACGGTGTCTTAGGCACTCTTCACTCCTTTGTACTTCACTGGGGGGGCATCTTTGTGGTCTGAATTCATGGATAGAATGGATGGTCGATGGTACGAAGTTTGGGGACTTTACTCCGGTGAGCGCATATCTATTTCTTAAACCAAGAATCGATCCTCAAAAAAAGTAGGGCATTTTGGCCTGCTGTAGATTTATGATATGATGTGATCGTCATGTGTTACGATTCTGTTAACTGAAAGACTATTTTGGGTCATTTTGGAAACTTAAAATATTCATTTGAAAATTTTAAAGATAAGAGGGTGTAGGTAAGAATCATCCAAATTTGAGACGTTGAAACCGTAATTTTATCTTGATCCAACATTTTGAAACTCTTTTTTTTTTTTTTACTAAAACTTCTAGCAAAACTAGGACACCGTTAACCATGTAACAGGATGTGCAGCCACCCTTTTCCATCCCACTCCCAACATGCGGAGAAACTCAAAATCCCTAAGGAGCTTAATTGGTCGAGGTAGAAGGTGGCCTGCTAAGCTTGCCTGGGCGAGATCTAGATACGTGCACGGGTTTGTCACCGGTATTAGGCCAATTGAAAAAATGTAGATTGAATAAAAGGTTGAGAGTGATATAGGTTCAGGTATCTTAATTTTTAAAAACTTTCACCACCGTCTAAGTATGATTTTATAGCCAAACTCTGTTCAATTTTAGCATAAGTCATGTAATTTTCACCTATTCCGATTCTACCAAGCTTATTCTATGTGGTATTTGCTTTTGGTTGCCAACTATATTATTGAGATGTGACATAAATAGTATTTTTGTTAATCAGCTCAATCTGCACATGCAATGCACAGCAATGAAAAAGCTTTAGTTAATTGGTTAAACAATTTGTTATGTTTTATGGATCGATAATACATCTTACTTTTTTTATTTAGTGATCAAATATTAATTGCTCGGATCATTTGATTATTGATTGACATAGGTCAAGCTTGATGCACGATAAAACTGATTTCAACTCGACCTTGAATGGCAAGCTGGTTAATTGGGCTCATATTTGCTTTGTTACAATCAAGCTTGAATTAGGCTTGCTTAAATATTAACTGAGTCAAGCTTATTCCAAAATTCGGGCTTGAAAGTAACTTCAAACTAAGATTAATCAGATGCTTGCTCAACCAAGCTTGACTTGATTACACCTTACCACTAATTATAACTCTCTATTATTTAATTTCTTCTTTTTTTGGCATGTTTACATATTAGTATAGGTAATGCATGAACTACAAATTCTGCTAGCGTAGTTTTTGTGTTTTCTTGCATGTAAGCAAAATATAATCATGATAGTATAGATGAATATTTGCTTTCCAAAAGTAATCTTTAATCACGTTAGAAGTTTTTATCATTTATAGAATCTTATTAATAAATTATGGCTTAATGATTAGTACATATGCCACCATTGATGTTCAAGTCAAAGTTCGAACTTCAGCAAAACTCAGTTTTGTAAATTATTTCACATAAGGATGCTGAATAAATTGGCTTAATACACATGTAATTACTCATTTAGTAATAAAATATGACCTTTGGACCACCAATTGGCCAAACAAGAACGATAGAGCAACTAGTATTTAAGCAAAGAGACTTCATTTGTAAAACTTGATCTTATAGGCAGCAAAAGATGGTGCTTAAATTAAAATAACCAAAAGATATAAGTTAAAAGCTAAACTAGAAGAATCGTGAACCATTAATTCTATTTACAGCACTGTTAGGATCACTTATTAAAATTCTATAAATAGCAAACTCAGACCTATGATTTTGTATCCTAATATCCTAGTAGTAACACAAGATTTTATATGACTGAGTTGTATATCAAGTATGTCTAATTAGATTTTCAAAACCTTCTTATCACCACAATTGTTACCACCACTTAAAAGTGAAAATCCTCGAGACCAAACACACCGCAGATAAAAGCTCTCATCAGAGGATAGCTCGTCCAATTATAATTCAGCCATCTAATGTCTCAAAATCTGATCCCACGAAAAGCACAAATGGAGATAACTAAAGTGAAAACAACATAAAGATCCCACCACCACACTACAAAAGACCGTACAGAGCTTGTGATTAGCTGAGAGGAAAAAAAATAATTACAAGTCTAAACGCTAATTCTAAGTGATACATATGATTAGAAGAGAAAACATTTCCTCATCAGTCATGCAATTAGAAACAACAGTAGGCAACCGAGAGACGTGGGACCTTTTTGAAGGACTGCAAACTAGAGGATGCTCCGTGTCCACGTCACCGCATCCACGTATCGACCGCCGGCGACCCGGTCCCCCGCCCCACCGAACTCCCCGACTCCACCCAGCACCGGACGCGTGTACCCGTGTACCCACCCCACACACACCCCTCTTTGGGCCCCACCACCCAACAAACAAAAGGCTCCACCTTTATCGTGCCTTCCGCCGTCGTCCTCCACCCTCCCGGTGCCGCGGGGGACCACCACGCGTCATCCCGGAGGACGCGCGGGGGCCGCCCCACAGCTCCTCCTCACGCCCTTGGGCCCGTGCCCACCCGCCTCACATGACGGACAGGGTGGTGGCCCACCGACCCTCCCCTTCCCCTGGCACGGCTCACGGTGCAACCACCCACCTTCCCACCCTCTCAGCTGTTTGACCCTAACTCTAACACGGGGACCACCACCCCCACACGAGATAAAAAGCAGCTGAGTAGAAGTTGGAGAACACGAATCTCGCAGGTGCGCACGTGCCGACCGATACAGAGAGATGGCCGGCTATGGTACATGGCCGCCGTGCTTCCCCGAACTACAGACCAAGTTAACTTAAGTTCAACAGCAAATACGAAGAAAAAAAAAAAATGAAAAAAGAGAGAGAAGAAGAAGAAGGGGGAGAAGTTCTCTATGTCGAAAAGAATTCAATCTTCGGGACTGCTCTCAGAGAGCTCCTCCTCCTCCTCCTCTTCTTCCTCCTCCACCTCTTCATTCTCTTTTTGCTCCTGACTTTGATCCTGGCGATGGTGTTGCTCGCCGGACTCGCCCATCAGTTGGAGCTCCGCCTTATCTTGTCTGGCCGACGGCGCGCTCGCCGCGGAACCTCCGCCCACAGCAGCGGACGACGGCGGCTCCGCGGACGCGGGGGCGGCTAGGGCCGGGATGGGCCGAGCTGTTGCCAGGTTGATGATCTGCGGGCCCTGCGGGAAAGTCCAAAGCTGAGGCTGGTTCGACGGCCCCGCGATGGCGGAGGGTGGCGGGATCATCCACAGCGCGCCCGGCGGTATCAATCTGCCGCCAGCAGCGGCAGCCCACATCGGCACCATTCCCTGCGCCGCCCCGATGGGGGCCAGCCCCGTGGATATGGATATTGCGCCGCCGCCAGGGAGCAGCGGGTCCTGGACGGGGTAGTAGGCTGAGGCGGCGGCGGTTACGCCGGGCCCCGCTGCGCGGGAGGGCTGGAGCTTTCGCCGCCTCTTCCTGCCGGCGTCCTCCCCGGTGGCGTCCGCGGCGGGGGAGGATGTGGAGGTCAGTGGGGCCGTCGACGTGGCCTGGGTCGGGATCTTGAGGGTCCCGCCGACGTTGGTGGCGATGGCGGGGACCGTGCCGGTGCCTGTGGCGGCGATGATCGCTGGCTCCGCGTGCTGGAGGAGCCACCGGATGGTCTCGCCATCGGACTTGTGGCCGAGCTCGCGGGTCAACTGAAAGATCCGGGCGGCGCAGGCGGCCGGCATCCGGATCCTCCGGCCGCGACCTTCCACCTTCGTGTGCCGGTCCTTGGTCCGCCCGGTCGGCCGCCGTAGTATCTGGAAGCCACCCATCATCTCGATCGGCTCCGGTTTGGGGATTATCACCCGGTGGACCGGTATGGCGGCTGGGGGCGGCACTGCCGTCCCGCCGCCACCACCACCTCCTCCGCCGCTGCCGCCTCCGGCCATTCTCAGGTCGGTTCTCCGGCGGTCGTCGTCGTCCTCCTTCTCCTGTTTCTGAGAATCCATCTCGGCCTCCGTCCTCCTCCCCGCTTCGAAAAAGCTCACATCTTTTCCCTTTCCCTCCTCTCGCCTGCCAAATAACAAATCACTTAGCCACACCAAAAGGCGAGAGCGAACAAAACCCTAGAAACCGACCCCCACCTAGTTTTATTCCCCCATCCCTGCCCATCCTACGGCAAGGCAACTCCAACTCCTGGATGGACCCCACCGGCACTCCCTGTGGGCCGTCCGAACCGAACTAGGGTCCACCGGGGCAACTTTTGAGCAACGCGACCAGGGACAATTTGGGCATCCTGGGAGCTGGAGATATATGGAAGATTATTAAAGGGTGGGCGTGCGGATGAGGATTCCCGTCCTGCTCCTCGCTTCGTTCCCTTTTCGCTCTCCCCGCGAAACTTCACCAAACTTTCTTCCCGATTTACGCACTCGGCCCGACATGGTTTTATTCCCAAAATACACACACGGGCTGGACTAGCTTAGCTTAGCTCCTCCCTTTGCCGTAGCCACCCCCAAAAGAGCCCCAGTTGGGGGCCCATACCGGCCCGGCTCTTACAAAAGCCTCCATCTCATGCATTACGTCAGCTGTGGGGCTCACCACTACGTGGGCTGGGTCCCAAGGCAAGGTAAAAGGAGAGAGATGAGAACCGAAGCTAGACTCGGTTTCTAGGAGTGTGGGGCCTACGAGCAAGGCACTCCTGGTTGACTGCCCGCCCGTGTCCACCACCTTGATATATCCAATCACGGATGATCAGGCACGATCGCGTATCTCATAGTAGTTTCCGGAGCGATCGCACACGGGTGATCGGCCGAGACGGCCGTTCACGTGAAAGATCGGCTGCCCGCCTTAGGGCCCCACATTTAGTATCGGTTGGTGCGGGACGCGTGGGTGACGTTGCGGGCACGGTGTCCAAACGGCGCCAAATATCACGCGGACGAGTGGCGGAAGCAACGGAGGAGGTTGTGGGCCCCACAGTGGAATGGACACGCGTCGACCTTGCGGTTCGTGGGGTTTTAAAAATCGGGTGGACCAGGCATAGGGAACTGGGTGCCGCGTGGGGAATATTGGGAAAGGGGGTTTCACCGTTTTGATATCGGATCCGACGGTCGCGGATTGCGGGTACAGACAGATGGAGCCAACTGTATGTGGGACCACCAAATTGCTGAGGGATGGGCCCCGCGTCTGACATATTTTTTATTTTTTCGCCTGTGTGGCTGAGACGGCGTTTTGGAACGACCCAGACCGGTAGCCTCGTCTGAACTGGTATTTTTCTTTTAATGCTATTCCTGTCTAAGTTTGAAGATTGGAGAAATAAAAATGTTCAAGGCAATTCGCTCATAGAGGTTGGACTACATCTTAGAGAGAAGTATCTGTAAAATGTTCCATGTCTATCATGCAGTATTAACAATATTAATGCATAATTTTGTTTACAAGCAATTGAATTTTGTGAAGATAGTTTCCATAGCTATCAAAAAGTGAAAGGAATATCAATAATATTAATCGTTAGGGGGTTTTGTGCCAAATGCCTAAAATGGACCCTACTTTTAAAAGATTATGAGTTCTTTGTTTTTGAGTGTAGATCAAGTGATGAACACAAGGGCCATGTATAGTGGACCCTACTTTTAAGATTAACTACTCGAGCCAATTTAATTCGAAGAGGAACTAGTCAAGTAAGTTGCTTTCTAATAGCACGAACTTTGTGCTCACGCATACGTGCCAAAATATCTTCCTAAGAGAGGCATATGATATATGTCGTGATAAGACATGCATGCCTTCTCCAAAAATTCCTTGTGTACGTCGAATGCATACATTACTTCCAATGCAGGTTGTTGTGCAATCCAGTATGCGGAGCGCCGGTATAATTTAAGTCTTTCTCTCCCCGATCACTGCAATAAAAGCAACTACTTCCCACGTCCGAGCTCGCAAGCAGCTCGAACTCGAAAGTCGGAGGGTAGTATTGAGAAAAATACGAGTCCTCCCAAAGCACGTGAACGTGTCGACCAGCACGTGATCGGAAACACCCTACCTCGGACGACCGACCTGGCGACCGTCCTCGGACGACCAGCATGGCACTCGACCTTGAAACGCCCGACCTGGGAGCTCCCGACCTCAGAAGCCTAACCTCGCCATCCACTCGCCGCGATCACATCCTTCTGCGGTTCGACCAGAGACCATCCCCCGCCACGGTCGCCAACAATTAATGCGCATGGTCTCTGCAGACTTCCGGCTTACTCAACAATTAATGCGCATGGACTTTGCAGACCTCTGGCTTACTCAACAATTAATGCGCATGGCTTCTGATGTCTACGGATCTCAAGTCCTCCACGACAAATTAGCTCGGTTGCCTCTGATCAGCCGTGACAACTCCCTGGCTCCGGCCTAACCTCCTACGGCAAGACATTAATGCACACGATCCTGCATTGATCCAGCCGACATGCTCAATCATACGGTAAAGTCCGTCCCGTCACATCACAGGTAATCCAAGGCCCCTCTATAAAAGGAGAACCCTCCCACCTTAGAGAGGGGGAACACTGAAACTCTGGACATATTTTCCTCCATATATCTTTGCCCTAGAGTTGGGCACTGGGCCGGGCCGCCCACGGCCCGGCACGGCCCGGCACGAAGCGGGCCGTGCCTGGCATGGCCCGCCCGCTACAGTGCCGGGCCGTGCCTGGCACGGCCCATTTGAGAGGGCTGTGCTGGGTCACAGGGTACTGGCCCGCGGGCCGAGCCTGGCACGGCCCGCTTCGGGCCTGGGCCGGCACGGCCCGGTCTAGGCCCGCGGGCCAGCCCGGCACGGCCCATAAGGGCCTGGGCCGGGCTGGCCCGCGGGTCTGGCACGGTCCGGGCCTGGGCCCGGCCCGGCCCGATAAAAATTAATGCTTCATAAATTTTTTTAATAAATTAATAAATATTGAAAACTAAGGATTTATGAATATAAAGCCACCATTGGTGGGGGGTTTGGCATAGACCCCTACCAGTTTATTAATTTAAATCAAAATGGTACATGAAGGGAGGTTTGGACCTTGGTCTGACCTCCAGAATACAATAAGAAAGGGCCGAGGTTTGGACCTTGGTCTGACCTCCAGAATACAATAAAAATGTACAATTATAAAAAATTAAGAAATCTTACTAATCATCAGTGATTCAGTGAATCAGTATTCACTCTTCAGTCTTCAGTCTTCAGTAGTGTTTGTATCATCATCATCAGAGGATGTTGTATTATGTCCACCTTTATCTTGAAGTCTTGCCTCAGCATCCAACCAATCTTTGAAGCAGAGAAGCATCTCCACCGTTTCGCCCGTCATCCTACTTCTCTTTTCGTCAAGAACACGCCGACCTGCACTAAAAGCGGATTCCGATGCTACCGTGGACATCGGCACAGCTAAAATATCGCGTGCAATTGCAGACATAACAGGATATTGATTTCTAACACTCTTCCACCAAGATAATACATCTAGATTCTCTATTTGATTTTCATCATATGCAGAATGAAGATCATTTCGTAAATAAAATTCTAGTTCACTACTTAAAGATGAAGAAGATGAAGAGGAACTTGAAGCATGTGTGTGTCTTCTCTGTGCAATGAATGAAAAAATAGATGACGAACGAGAACTACTAGAAGAAGAAATAGAGGTTTGTATTTGTGTTCTAGATCCACGAATTTTTTCATCATATATAGCATAAATATCATAAAGAAGTTGTTTTACCTCATCTTTAGCAGATTCAGAATTTTGATTCATATTTTCAGAGTATGCATCAAGTAAAATTAGCACGCCATTTAATTTAACTCTAGGATCAAATACAGCAGCTAAGTTATGCATAAGACATATCTTGTCCCAATACTCATTCCATTTAGATTCCATTAGGTCAATAATAGGCATTAAAACATCATCATATCTATGTTCTGCAAATTTTTGACTAATTATATATGCTTGTTGTAAAAATGAACATGAAGTTGGATAATAAATACCAGAAAGAACATTGGTAGCATTATAAAAACTAAGCAAAAAATCTTCCAAAATTTTTCCTTTATTCCAATCAGTTTCAGACAATGTAAAGCCTAATCCACGATCATTAATATATGCACTTAATAAGTTTTTATATGGGTATGCATCATGTATCATGCTATATGTGGAGTTCTAACGAGTAATTACATCAAGTTTAAATTTTTTAAAATGTTTACCATGATTTATGCATAATTCCTTAAATTCTTGAAGTCTTGATCTTGAAGCATGAATAAAAGAAACTGCATTTCTAATTTTTGAAATCACATCTTGAATCATGCCCATGCCAGCTTGAACAGAAAGATTTAAGATATGACATGCACATCTAATATGCAATAAATTTCCATCTAACATGGGATGTGTGGAGTGATTGATTAAAACCCCATTTGATTTTGATGAGCTCAAAGCATTTGAGTATTGTTACGGGGGAACTTAGCCGCCATGCCCCACGTGACCGGCACGCACACCCAGGAAGACTACGGCAGTCCCTTGATCCACTAATCCGACCCCGAGTCGGATATCTTCGGCTCCGCGGCCTGACCTCGAGTCGGCTGCCCCTTGATCCAGCTGTCCGACCCCAAGTCGGATATCTTCGGCTTCGCAGCCCGACCCCGAGTCGGCTGCCCCTAGATCCAGCTGTCCGGCCCCGAGTCGGATATCTTCGGCTTCGCAGCCCGACCCCGAGTCGGCTGCCCCTTGATCCAGTAGTCCGACCCCGAGTCGGATATCTTCGGCTTCGCAGCCCGACCCCGAGTCGGCTGCCCCTTGATCCAGCAGTCCGACCCCGAGTCGGTAATCTCTCGACAACGACAGGCTGTTCCCCTGAAGCACGCCGCGGCCCTCTGCTCCACTACTCCCTGCAACGGTCGTATCCGGCGCTGCTCCACGATCCCCTGTAACAGCCGTACAAAGTGGAGCTCCACTACGCCCTGTCATGGCCGTACCCAGCGCTGCCCCACGACGCCCTGTAACGGCCATGTCAGTGGCAGCTCCATCGTGCTACACGATGACCAACCCCCCAGAAGGACCCCCCAGCCTGGTATATATGCGGCTGGGTGGAGAAGAGGGGAGGGAAGAAAAGGTTTTCCAGAGCATTCTCTTACCTGCTACTGCTATCTCTCCTTCTCCTTCAATCCTCTCTGACTTGATCGTCGGAGGGCCCCCACTACCCCAGTGGTGGTGCGAGGCTTGCTTGCAGGTTTCCCGGTGGAAGGTGGAGCGCAACCAACCCAACTCCAAGGGAACCCCGTTCACACCGCTGTGCCAATCGTTCTCGGTTTGGACCACCAGCAACAGTTGGCGCTAGAGGAAGGGCCGGATCTCAGAGCGATCGTAATGGCACGGCGAGGTGGTCGTGGAGCTTCCAACGCTTCCGGTCGCGGGGCCTCTCGCGCCTCCGGCCGGGAGGCCGCTGCATCTCCAACGCGCTCTCAGCAACACTCCACCGCCCCACCGCCTATTCAGACGGTCGAAGCTGCTCAGTTCGACCAGCTAGCCCAGCAGGTTCGCACCCTCGCGGAGGCGGTGCAGAATCTGCAGGGTGTGATGTCCCGGGCGCCGCAGCGGGCTCAGGAGCCGCTGCTGCCTGAGCGTTCGCCTGCTCTCCTCAACCCGCGCTCCTTCCTCTCCCATGGGGAGGAGCGCCGGCGCGAGGAGGATTCTCGAGCGCGTTCCATTCTGCCGGGACCTTCTCATCGGAGCTGCGCGGGGTACGAGAGGCGGACCCGGGCGCATTCCCGGACCCCCCAGTCCTCGAGGAACCCGCGCTCCAGTCGGTCTCCCTCCTGCCGCTCCTTGTCTCCCGCCCACCGGTCGCGCTCCCTGGACCGGCGGGTGGACGATCTCCACCGACAACTCCAGGTCCTGAAGGGCCATTCCAAAGATCCCTTCGCCGACTTGGAGATCTCCTCCCAGCCGGCGCTAGCCTCGAGGATCCTGCGGACCCCGAATCCGCCGGGGTTCAAGATGCCGGCGATCGAGCCCTATGACGGGGCAGCGGACCCGTGGGATCACGTCGAGAGTTTCAGGACCCTTATGCTCCTCCACGAAGCATCAGATCCTCTCCTCTGCAAGGCTTTCCCAGCAACCCTCCGTGGCCCGGCAAGGGCGTGGTTCGCCGGCCTGGAGGCTAACTCAATCCAGTCCTTCGACCAGTTCACTCGCCTCTTCTTCACTCATTTCGCCGTCAGTAGCCGGCGGCGACTGGTCTCCGACTCCCTCTTTGATGTTCGGCAAAACGAGGGAGAAAGCCTGCGGGATTATCTCACCCGCTTCAACAAGGCTACGCTGGAGGTCCGGAACCTGAGCCAGGAGGTAGCTCTTTCAGCCCTGAAGCGCGGCTTCCGGAAGGGCAGACTCACCTTCTCCCTGGACAAACGCCTGCCGAGGAGCTTCCCGGAGCTGTTGTCCCGGGCGAACCAGTATGCGGACGCCGAGGAGGCGGCCGCCCACTGGAGCAAGGAGGCCGCCGAGATCCCTCCAAAGCTTGGGAAGAAAAGGCGAAAAGAGGCACGCCAGAGGAGGAGCCCGACGCCCCAGCGTCGGCGCAGAAGCCCGTCGCCGGCGAGGAACCACGGCGCCCCACGCCCTCGTTCTCCGCCCCGACGTTTCAACCGGTACACCCCTCTCCTGACTCCCCGGGCCCAGATCCTTATGGAGATCAAGGGGCGGGAGGACCTCCCGGCCCCGAGACAGATGCGGAAGATTCCTGGGAGGAGGCCCTCCCGAGCGTACTGTGAGTACCACCGGGACCACGGCCACGACACCGAAGACTGCTTCCAGCTTCGGGACGAGATCGAGGCTCTCATCCGCCGGGGGCGTCTCGGACGATATGTGAACGACCGACGTCCCCCCGCGGACCCGCGTCCAGCCGACCCGGCTCCTCCGGAGCCTCGGGAGCAGAATCGACCCATTGCGGGCGTGATCCACACTATCACTGGGGGCTGCTCACGGCCCGTGAGGAACGCAGGGGGCTCGGCGGAAGCGTCAGGGACGGCCATCGTAAAGAGGCAGAGGGTCGGTAATGTAATCACCTTTTCTGATGAGGATGTAAAGGGGGTTCAGACTCCCCACGATGACGCCATGGTGATCTCCCTCACTATGGCAAACTATGATGTAAGGCGTGTTCTTGTTGATAGTGGAAGCTCAGCTGATATTTTGTTTTACGAGGCCTTCCAAAAAATGAGCTTGACCAGACAATTGTTGCACAAAACATCCACCCCCCTCATCGGATTCACTGGTGACGCTGTCCCGGCCGAAGGAGTCGTTAAGCTGCCTGTGACTGCGGGCGTTGCACCCGCAGAAGCCACGGTGCGACTCGGGTTCTTGGTCGTCCGTGTTCCCTCGGCCTACAACGCTATCCTCGGACGACCTGGACTGAACGCCCTTCGTGCGGTGGTCTCTACGTACCACTTGCTCATGCGGTTCCCCACGGCGGCTGGGATCGGAGAGGTCCGAGGTGACCAACCGACCGCACGGCAATGTTTCCTAGCGACTCTCAAAGGGAAGAAGCCCGTGGAAGCCCTAAGCGTCGAGTCCCTTGATGCCAGAGACGAGGTGGCCTTGCGGCAGGGGGAGCCAGCCGAGGGTGTGGTCGAAGTTCCCCTCGAGGAAGGCCGCCCAGACCGGACGGTCCGGGTCGGCGCCAATCTCGACTCGGGAGCTCGGGCCCGGTTGGTGGAATTCCTCCGAGCCAATGCCGATGTATTTGCCTGGTCGGCGGCCGATGTACCCGGGATCGACCCGAAGGTCATTTCTCACGCCCTCAACGTCGACCCGACCCACCGACCAGTAAAGCAAAAGAAGAGACACTGTGCCCCAGATCGGATCCGGGTGGTCGACCAGGAGGTAGACAAGCTCTTGGAGGCAGGATTCATAAGGGAGGTGAGTTACCCCGAGGGGCTGGCAAATGTCATACTTGTCCGGAAGGCGAGCGGGAAGTGGAGGATGTGCGTCGACTACACCGACCTGAACAAGGCATGCCCCAAGGATAGCTTTCCGCTTCCGCGGATAGACCAACTGGTCGACGCGACTTCCGGATATCAGCTGCTGTCTTTCATGAACGCCTTCTCCGGCTACAACCAGATAATGATGGCCCCACAGGACGAGGAGAAAACTGCTTTTATAACAGACCGGGGGCTGTACTGCTACAAGGTGATGCCTTTCGGTCTGAAGAATGCTGGCGCCACTTACCAGCGCCTCGTCAACAAAATCTTTAAAGAGCAAATCGGCCGGAACATGGAGGTGTACGTGGACGATATGCTGGTGAAGAGCCGCCATGCAGATCAGCACATCGCGGACCTGGAGGAGACTTTCACCACCTTGCGGAAGTTTCGCATGAAGCTGAACCCAGCGAAGTGCGCCTTCGGCGCTTCGGCCGGGAGGTTCCTTGGTTTCATTGTCAACCAGCGGGGTATCGAAGCAAACCCGGACAAAATCAAGGCTATCCAAGGTATGTCCCCCCCGACCAAAGTGAAGGAGGTTCAGGAGCTCGCTGGAAGGGTTGCCGCGCTCGGACGATTTGTGGCAAAATCGGCCGAACGCTGCCAACCATTCTTCAAGGTGTTGAAACGCCCGAAAGACTTCCTCTGGACGGCCGAATGTCAAGCAGCGTTCGACCAACTCAAGGAATATCTGGCGTCTCCTCCCCTGCTGTCCAAGCCGCAAGAAGGGGAGATGCTCTACCTCTATCTGGCGGTCTCCCCAACCGCGGTCAGTGCGGTGCTGGTTCGAGAAGAGGCAAAGCTCCAGAAGCCCGTGTACTACATCAGCCGGATCCTACAGGATGCCGAGACGCGGTACACGAAGGCTGAAAAGATCGCCTTCGCGCTGCTGACCGCGACCAGGAGGCTTCGCCCCTATTTCCAGGCCCATTCGGTCACTCTCTTAACCGACCAACCATTACGACAGATCCTCAGCAACCCCGAGAATGCGGAACGGCTGGTGAAGTGGACAGTAGAACTCGGTGAGTTCGACATCCGCTACCAGCCTCGACCCGCCATCAAGGCCCAGGTGCTCGCGGACTTCCTCGCTGAGTGCACGGTGCAGGAGGCGGAACCTAGACCGCCGGAAACGCCCAGCCTCGACCTCCCGATCTGGACGCTTCACATCGATGGGTCGTCGAACCCCGAAGGAGGAGGGGCCGGGCTGGTCCTTACCAGTCCTGATGGAGTGATAGCCGAGTATGCCTTGAGGTTTGGATTTCCAGTGACCAACAACGAGGCGGAGTACGAGGCCCTAGTCGCGAGACTCAAACTCACCAAGGAGCTCGGCATCCGGCGTCTGAAGGTCTTCACCGACTCCAAGCTGGTGGTCGGGCAGGTCCGTGGGGAGTTCGAGGCCCGGAGCCCGACCATGCAGAACTACGTCCGGAAGGTGCAAGCGCTCATTCCCGACCTCGGCAGCGTCGACTTCCAGCAGGTCCCCAGAAGCGAAAACGCCAGGGCCGACAGGTTGTCCCGCTTGGTGGGCGCAGAGGCGCACAACTTGTCGAGGGCGATCTACCTAGAGACCCTGGATGCGCCGAGCATCGGCGAGGCTGGAGCGGTGATGGCGATTGATTCGGAGCCGTCTTGGATGGATTCGCTCGTCGCCTACCTCGCCGAAGGGATCCTCCCTGAAGACGAAGAGCAAGCTCGGCGACTTGTCAAGAAGTCCGCCCACTACGTACTCTATGAAGGGAGGCTGTATCGGACCTCGTTCACCGCCCCCCTTTTAAGATGCCTCCGCCCCTCGGAGGCGGTCTACGTCCTCGGCGAAGTCCACGAGGGCATCTGCGGATCGCACTTGGGGGCTAGGTCCTTAGCGCACAAGATCATGAGGCAAGGCTATTATTGGCCTACCTTGTTGGAGGACTCGAAGGATCACGTGCGGAAATGCGACGCCTGCCAGCGCCACGCCAACGTCCAGAGAGTCTCTTCTGTCCCCTTGGCCCCGATCACCGCACCCTGGCCCTTCGCACAGTGGGGAATGGATATCCTCGGACCATTCCCCGTCGCTTCAGCCCAGCGGAAATTTTTGATTGTTGCAATCGACTACTTCACCAAGTGGGTAGAAGCAGAGCCGCTGGCCACTATCACGGAGGCGCAAGTCCGGAAGTTCGTGAAGAAGAACATCATTGTTCGATTTGGGGTACCTCGGGTCCTCATCTCGGATAATGGTCGACAGTTCGACAACAAGCATTTCCGTGACTTCTGCGAGGAGTTCGGGATCGAGCATCGGTTCACATCTGTGTCGCATCCCCAAACCAACGGTGAGGCCGAGGTCACAAATCGGACGATCCTCCAAGGAATTAAGGCGCGAATCGGTCGGACAGGGCAAGCTTGGGTCGAAGAACTCGAGAATGTCCTTTGGTTGTATCGGACCACGCATCGGACCCCTACCGGGGAGACGCCATTCAGCCTAACCTATGGCACGGAAGCGGTCGTCCCCGTGGAGCTCGGACTCCCCTCACCTCGGGTGGCCGCGCACCGACCTGAGGTCAATTCGGAGCAGCTCCGAGGGAACCTGGACCTCTTGAAAGAAGCAAGGGAAATGGCGCAGGTTCGGATGGCGATGTATCAGCGGAGGGTGGCCCGATATTATAACTCCAAGGTCCGACCGAAACTTTTCAGAATCGGAGATCTGGTGCTAAGGCGAGCCAAAGCATCTCAACCCGCGGAAGGTGGGAAGCTGGCGCCGAATTGGGAAGGCCCGTATAGGGTTCGCTGGGTAAACCGACCTGGCTCCTACCAGTTGGAGGCCCTAGATGGTCGAGAAATTCCAAGGAGCTGGAATTCCGCTAACCTGCGGGTGTATTACCAGTAGAACGACAAAACCAGGAAGACAGTTCGAAGAATGTACAACTCTTTTCATTTCAATAATTCTTGGTTACAACGGTGTGTTCGTGTGATTACAAAGAATTTCCAGGAGGGAATTAGGGAGTAAAGAAAGCAAGGAAGAGGTGGAGACTCCGTGGAGCTGAAGATCTGGGATCCCGAACCCTCCATCCGAAGCAGCTGCAATCCCGCCGGGCGTGGGTGCTTCTCCCCGGAGGCGCCATGGACGCCTCACGCAAAAAGACGAAGAGCCAGCGCGGACGAAGAAGAAGTGGACGAAGAAGAAGTTCCCGCTGCCTCCAGAGGAACGCCACCTCCAAGGGATATCCCGGTCCTCCCCAGGTTAGGGGAGAGAAGGAATACAAGGGAAGAAGAGCGCGAGGAGGCGCGATCCTGGATGGAGCGTCTGGCGCAGAGCTCAATCGGGAGGGGGGACTGAAAGGAGGGGGGATGTGATCCCGGATGAAACGCCTAGAGCGGAGTTCCGCCGGGGAGAACCTCCTTGTTGATCCCAGATGAAACGGCTAGTTGGCGGAAGTCGCGAGGGGCGCGCCTCCCGTTCCTCCAGCAGGGGTTTCCCAGCCACACGCCGGAGAGGAGGTCCACGATCCATGGCAACCTGAATACCTTCGGCTTGGCAGACTCCACCGCACCTGCACTTATATTTATAGCCAAACTGAGGCCCCCCGGTCGTTCCGATGCGGGTGGCTCCAATAAAGGCGGGCGCACCGAATCCGGAGCCGTTCCGGCTCTCGAGGCGTATCCTCCCACGATCTCCTAAGCGTCGTTCTTCTTAATTGCATTCTTTGTGCAGGACACTCCGGGCGGCATGTATCCCTCGGTCCACGTATCTCCGCTCGCGCCCAGGCCGCATCCGCCTCGAAGAACGCGCGTATCGCGGCCGCTTAACTGACACTCCTTGCAAGCAGCAACTGGCGGTCCGATTTTCCAGGTAACGCTTCAATTAGTATTTAATGCCCTTCTGGTGTTCCCCAGGCGACGCTCGGAGAGGAGGAGAAACACGATCGTAGCTGGACACGGAGAAATTCCGTCGAGTGGCAAGCGACAGGCGCGTGGCCAACGAGCGGAATTTCCCGAGGCTCGGCCCTCGGATGCCAGGCTAACCCGATGACCATCTCGGGAGCAGACTAGCCTGAAGCCCCGACCGGTCGCCTCGGCTTGCGCCAGCCTTGGCCGACCAACGAGCGGAATTTTCCGAGGCTCGGCCCTCGGATGCCAGGCTAACCCGATGACCATCCCGGGAGCAGACTAGCCTGAAGCCCCGACCGGTCGCCTCGGCTTGCGCCAGCCTTGGCCGACCAACGAGCGGAATTTTCCGAGGCTCGGCCCTCGGATGCCAGGCTAACCCGATGACCATCCCGGGAGCAGACTAGCCTGAAGCCCCGACCGACCGCCTCGGCTTGCGCCAGCCTTGGCCGACCAACGAGCGGAATTTCCCGAGGCTCGGCCCTCAGATGCCAGGCTAACCCGATGATCATCCCGGGAGCAGACTAGCCTGAAGCCCCGATCGGTCGCCTCGGCTTGCGCCAGCCTTGGCCGACCAACGAGCGGAATTTCCCGAGGCTCGGCCCTCGGATGCCAGGCTAACCCGATGACCATCCCGGGAGCAGACTAGCCTGAAGCCCCGACCGGTCGCCTCGGCTTGCGCCAGCCTTGGCCGACCAACGAGCGGAATTTTCCGAGGCTCGGCCCTCGGATGATCGGTCGCCTCGGCTTGCGCCAGCCTTGGCCGACCAACGAGCGGAATTTCCCGAGGCTCGGCCCTCGGATGCCAGGCTAACCCGATGACCATCCCGGGAGCAGACTAGCCTGAAGCCCCGACCGGTCGCCTCGGCTTGCGCCAGCCTTGGCCGACCAACGAGCGGAATTTTCCGAGGCTCGGCCCTCGGATGCCAGGCTAACCCGATGATCATCCCGGGAGCAGACTAGCCTGAAGCCCCGACCGGTCGCCTCGGCTTGCGCCAGCCTTGGCCGACCAACGAGCGGAATTTTCCTGAGGCCTAACAACCCTCAGATGCCAGGCTAACCCGATGACCATCCCGGGAGCAGACTAGCCTGAAGCCCCGACCGGTCGTCTCGGCTAGCGCCAGCCTTGGCCGACCAACGAGCGGAATTTCCCGAGGCTCGGCCCTCGGATGCCAGGCTAACCCGATGATCATCCCGGGAGCAGACTAGCCTGAAGCCCCGACCGGTCGCCTCGGCTTGCGCCAGCCTTGGCCGACCAACGAGCGGAATTTCCCGAGGCTCGGCCCTCGGATGCCAGGCTAACCCGATGACCATTCCGGGAGCAGACTAGCCTGAAGCCCCGACCGGTCGCCTCGGCTTGCGCCAGCCTTGGCCGACCAACGAGCGGAATTTCCCGAGGCTCGGCCCTCGGATGCCAGGCTAACTCGATGATCATCCCGGGAGCAGACTAGCCTGAAGCCCCGACCGGTCGCCTCGGCTTGCGCCAGCCTTGGCCGACCAACGAGCGGAATTTCCTGAGGCCTAACCCTCGGATGCCTGGCTTAGCGCCGGAAGAATTTCCTGAGGCCTAACCCTCGGATGCCTGGCGTAGCGCCGGAAGAATTTCCTGAGGCCTAACCCTCGGATGCCTGGCCTAGCGCCGGACGAATTTCCTGAGGCCTAACCCTCGGATGCCTGGCTTAGCGCCGGAAGAATTTCCTGAGGCCTAACCCTCGGATGCCTGGCCTAGCGCCGGAAGAATTTCCTGAGGCCTAACCCTCGGATGCCTGGCCTAGCGCCGGAAGAATTTCCTGAGGCCTAACCCTCGGATGCCTGGCCGCCGGAAGAATTTCCTGAGGCCTAACCCTCGGATGCCTGGCTTAGCGCCGGAAGAATCTCCTGGGGCCTAACCCTCGGATGCCTGGCTTAGCGCCGGAAGAATTTCCTGAGGCCTAACCCTCGGATGCCTGGCCTAGCGCCGGAAGAACTTCGAGAGTCAGGAGTCGGCGAGACGCTACCAAGAGTTAAAAAGAGGAAGGACGAAAGTGAAATGAAGAAACACTCTGTTTGTATTAACTTTCATTGCTTCAGGGCCGAGACCCATACAACATGGCAAAACGCCAACATACAAAGAAAAGATCAAAGAAAAGTACAGAGGGTCAGCTTGGAGGAGCCCCTGGGTCGGGAACGTCGGGCACGTCCGCAAGGGGTAGGGAGGCGGCAGGAGAATCAGCAGGCAATGGCGCCGGAGGGGAGTCGAGGAGGGAGACCCCACTCAGGTCAATCCCGGGGTATTTAGCCGACACCCTTGCCAAGCCTTCATCGAAGCCTAAGACAAAGGAGTCGGACCCCGCGTCCGACATGTCACGGACGAACTCGTCGGACTGACGATAAGCCTGTACCGCCTCCGACATGTCACGGGTGAATTCGGCGGACTGACGATAGGCCTGTACCGCCAGACGCCCGATTTCCGCGCTCTTCTCGGCCAGTGCTGCCTCTGCTCGCTCCGTAATCTGAGCCTTTGCCTCCATGACCTTCGCCACAATCCGGTCGTCCGCCTCGGAGGAGACCCTCAGCAGATCAGCCCGAGCCTCCTTGTGCTTCGCCTCGGCAGCAATGCGAGCAGCCTCAGCCTCTTCCAGGCGCGAACGAAGCTCCTGGTCGCTCGCGCGGGACCCCTCCAAGGCCGACTCCAATTCGCCCAGCTTGGCTTCAAGAGACCGGGTTCGGTTGCGGGCGTTGTCGGCTGACTGCTGGGCCTTCTCCCACCTCTCCCGGAAGTCGGCAGCCTTCCGGGACTGCTTTTTGGCCCGCTCCTCCGCCTTCCTGATCTCGCCCTCGAGACTCGAGGCGACCTTGAGTTGCTCTTGAGTCTCCAACAGTTGCCTCTCGAGGGCAGCGAAGCCGAGTACCCGCTCTTCAGCCACCTGGAGCCTCGTCTCGAGGTCCCCGGTCGTCCTCCCCGCCGTAGCTTGGCCTCCCTCCTCTACAGCCTTCAGTTGGCTCTCGGCCCTCGCCAGAAGCCTCGCCTGTTCCTCGTGGCTCTCCTCCAGACGGATCATGTACTGGGCGAGCTAAGAAACAGAAAAAATGAGGGCGTCAGGCGGAAATCATCAATAGAGCCTATAAATGACGAAAGCGACCAAAAGGACACTCACCAACATGAGACAGACGCAGCTGGCAGCTCCGACGTCAGGGATCCCCATCTGCCGGACCCGCCTACGGTCGCTCTCCAGCAGCACCGTCTCGATGAGGTTTCGGGCGCCGGCGAAAGTGAAGGCTGACCCAGACTTCGCCCCGGAGCCGGACGGTGGTTCTGCAGCCTTACCCTTACCCATCGCTTGGGGAAGAGCCATGCTGACCGTGCTCGGGGCGGGGGCCGCTCCAGGAATCGACAGGGTCCCGCTCGGCCGGGGCCTCGGCGCGCCCCTCCTTCTCGTATCGTCCGAAGCCGACCGAGTCGAAGGTCGGGCTGGGGACCGATCGCGTCCGACCCGGCTGTCTCGGGCGCGCCCGGGTGACACCTCCGGAGAAGCAGTAGTCTCATCACCAGAGGGCTGATGCGGTGTCAATTGTCGGTCTGAGCCCGCAGCGTCCCCCTGATCGTTGGGCCCTGAGCCGTCTGTCGGCATCGGAGTCGCCTGCTGGCGGGACTTCTTCGCCGGGGGGACCCCGCTCGGAGGAGTCCGTTTCTTCTTCCGGACCGCTTCCAGTAGGGACACCCTACTGACAGCCTTTGCCTTGTCCGACCGTATGACGTCGTCGATTTCTGCAAAAAGGACGGGGTGGTTAAAAACTGAGAAACTGATGGAAGGAAGAAACGGAAGAGGAGAAAAGAGCTGAAAAAGAAGAAGCGGTGGCAGGCTCACGGTCGACGGGCACTGAGCTCAGACCGACGTTCACCAAAGTATCCTCGGAAATAAGGCGAGCCACCGGGGGGAGCCGGCCCTCGGCGACCAACCCCTTCAAGACGGCGACGCCATTGGATTCCTCCCTCGACAACCTCGATAGGCCAATCGGGGACTTCATCGGCGTCTCCCAGGTTGCCCCGATTCCCCAAGAGGGATCTACGTCGATGAAGAAGAAACGCTCCTTCCAGCCATGAATGGAGGAAGGAGCCTCCTTGACGAGGCCGCACCCTCGCCGCGCCGCAAAGCACCACCACCCTCTGTCCTGGGGTTGGCCGTTCAGGCCGTAGCATTCCCAAAAGACATTCAGGGTGGCGGGGACCTCGTGCATGCGGCAGAGAACCTGGAAGGCCGTCAGGGCGCGCCATGAGTTCGGCACCAATTGCGTCGGCGCCACTCTTAAACCCCGAAGCACCTGCACGACTAAGTCCGAGGGGGGAAAGCGGAACCCGGCCTGGAGGATGCCCTCATTGATGGCGACCTTCCCTGGAGGAGGATGGGACATCCTCTCCTCAGGCCCCGGGAGCGTAACGTTGCAGGCTTCGGGAAGGTGGTACCGAGCCACGAACCTATCTAAGTCTTCGGAGGCCAGCTCCGACTGAATGCGGTCCGCTCTCACTTCGTCCATACCTAATGGCCAGTGAATCTACGGTCAGGACGGGGTCAAGAAGGGGGAAAGGACCGGAACGACTGGAGTACACTAATACGGAAGGAGAAAGTATGGAGAGCCCTAAATTGAAGAATGGGGCAACTCACCGGAAGGGAAGGAAGAACGGCTCCGAGAGCGTCAAAGGAGCGAGCGAACAGTCCGACGGCAACGACAGCAGCACAAGGGAGAAACTCGAAGATGCCTGTGAAGAGAAGAGCGGACGGGGGAGGGCCCCCGGTTAAATAGGTGGAAAGGCGGGTGACGCCTCGGTGACGCCAGAGGACGCCTGGCTGCCGAAGGATCGCTCGCGCCCCAAAGGCGAATCGACGCCATTAAGGAAGGATGTCCGCCGAAATCCGCAGACTGCCAGATCAGCGACAACCGCTATACGCCATAAAGGAGGCGGGGAGCTCGAAGCGCGCGCGCCTTTCCGAGGGATGGCGGCAATCTCGAAGCATCACTCCCTTCACCCGTTCCCCTCCTGGTTCCAGGCTCGGAAGTGGGGGGCTACTGTTACGGGGGAACTTAGCCGCCATGCCCCACGTGACCGGCACGCGCACCCAGGAAGACTACGGCAGTCCCTTGATCCAGTAATCCGACCCCGAGTCGGATATCTTCGGCTCCGCGGCCTGACCCCGAGTCGGCTGCCCCTTGATCCAGCTGTCCGACCCCAAGTCGGATATCTTCGGCTTCGCAGCCCGACCCCGAGTCGGTTGCCCCTAGATCCAGCTGTCCGGCCCCGAGTCGGATATCTTCGGCTTCGCAGCCCGACCCCGAGTCGGCTGCCCCTTGATCCAGCAGTCCGACCCCGAGTCAGTAATCTCTCGACAACGACAGGCTGTTTCCCTGAAGCACGCCGCGGCCCTCTGCTCCACTACTCCCTGCAATGGTCGTATCCGGCGCTGCTCCACGATCCCCTGTAACAGCCGTACAAAGCGGAGCTCCACTACGCCCTGTCATGGCCGTACCCAGCGTTGCCCCACGACGCCCTGTAACGGCCATGTCAGTGGCAGCTCCATCGTGCTACACGATGACCAACCCCCCAGAAGGACCCCCCAGCCTGGTATATATGCGGCTGGGGGGAGAAGGGGGGAGGGAAGAAAAGGTTTTCCAGAGCATTCTCTTACCTGCTACTGCTATCTCTCCTTCTCCTTCAATCCTCTCTGACTTGATCGTCGGAGGGCCCCCACTACCCCAGTGGTGGTGCGAGGCTTGCTTGCAGGTTTCCCGGTGGAAGGTGGAGCGCAACCAACCCAACTCCAAGGGAACCCCGTTCACACCGCTGTGCCAATCGTTCTCGGTTTGGACCACCAGCAACAAGTATATCTTGTGATTACTAATGAATTCAATTGAGTGTTTCAGTGAAAATCCTGTCCAAGTGTCTCTAGACTTGGTTCATAGTATTTTGGATAAGTTAAGAAGGCTGCATGAACCAAAGTCTGAGACTCGAGTCGACTCCCGAGTATCACGAGTCGACTCCAAGCGTATCAAGTTCACTGGCACGAGCTCGAGTCGACTCCAGACTAGTACGAGTCGACTCCGACTGAGAACAGAAAGAAGAACAGAAAGCCTCATCTCAGAACCTGTCAACGAGTCGACTCCTGAAGTGCGCGAGTCGACTCCAATGTTCAACGAGTCGACTCCAGGGTAGTAAGAGTCGACTCCAAGAGGTACACAAAGAAAAGTCAGAGAGCAGTTTTTCGGGTCTGAGATTCGAGTCGACTCCAGTGGAACGCGAGTCGACTCCGATGGTTGGCAGGTCGACTCCAAAGAAAGCATGAGTCGACTCTCAGCGGAACACAAGGAAAAAGTCAGAGAGCATTTTTGGGACTCTGAGATTCGAGTCGACTCCCGCATTGCACGAGTCGACTCCGAGACTCCGCGACCATCGACAGACAGAAAACCATGTTACTGCCTCTGAGATTCGAGTCGACTCCCAGACAGCTCGAGTCGACTCCAAGACAAGCTTCACGTCAAAAGGCAGAAGACCAACTTTCGGAAACTGAGAGCCGAGTCGACTCCAAGGAAGTTCGAGTCGACTCCAAGACTGGATGAGCCAAAAGACAGAGGATCGGGAGTTCGGGCTCTGAGATTCGAGTCGACTCCAAGGACAGTCGAGTCGACTCAAGTGGACAAAATTCAAAATTGGATCCACGGACTTCTGTGGATGAGCCGACTCCAAAATTGCCAGGTCAGCTCCAGAAGTTGGCGAGTCGACTCCGGGTCAAGACGAGTCGACTCCCAGTCGTGACGGCAACTTTAATTCAAATTTGTAACTGTTGCCGAGTCGACTCCGGAAAAGCTTGAGTCGACTCCCGCTACAGCCGAGTCGACTCCTGATCGCGCGAGTCGACTCCAACCCACCAACGGTCATATTGTCAGGCTGCGCAGAGTGTGCAGAACGGACAGAAAAAGCAGTATAACGGCTAGTTTCCGTGGGGGTTGGCTTAAATAGCCACAGAAGACTGTAGCAAGGCAGAGAACAACCATTCCACTCCAAGCATTCAAGCTTTCAAGCTCTGCAACGTGCTCTTCAACGAAAAAGGGGAAGATCAGCATTTACTGCAACCAACTACATCTTCCCAGCAATTAAAGCCTCCTCCTCCTGCATTCAAGTCGACTACTCATTCGAGAGGAGACCGGAGTTCAAGAAGCCATTCCTCTACTTCAGCTTAAAAGCGTTTGAGGGCTTCTAAACTCCTCTTTTGATTATATTGTTTTACATCTGCTTTTGAGAAGCTTATTTTCCTTTCTTTCTATAACTTGTATTTACTTGGTTCAATCGGGGGATTGAATCAAGGGGACTAAAGTTGGTTGGTGAGCCAAGTTAAAAACCAACGTGTGTAAGGGTTTGATTGTGAGCCCGGGAAACAATCGGGGTTGGTTCTAGTCGGTGAGCCTGGGAAAACCGACCGAGTTCGTTGTGAGCTCGTAAAACAACAAGTTTGGTTGTGAGCTTGCAAAACAACCGGCTGTAATCCAAGGGGGTTATAGTGAAATTCCCAAGTGAGACTTGGGGAGTGGACGTAGGAGCAAGGGTTAGCTCCGAACCACTATAAAACCTTGTGTTTGTGATTGATTGGCTCTTTTCTTCTTACTCTCACATCACTCACAGCACTTAGGATTAATTAAATAACTTGCAATAGTTTTTAATTAATCATCCATAACGTTTTAAATATCTAAATTAATTTTAAAACCCAATTCACCCCCCCTCTTGGGTTGTCTATCTGGGCAACAAGTGGTATCAGAGCCAAAAACTCTTCCACTCAAGAGTTAAAAGATCAAAATGACAACCCCATTTGGATCTTCTCACATTGAGGGTCAGTCCACCCAAAGACTCCCTTTCTTCAATGGATCCGACTACTCATACTGGAAGGCTAGGAAACGGCTATTTTCCCGAAAGGTCTTTTTAATGGTCTTTTTCCCGAAAATAGCCGTTGGAAACGGCTATTTTCCTCCCCCCTCTCCAGACGGGCCGTGCCAGGCACGGCCCGTCTGGAGCCGTTGCGGGCCGTGCCTGGCACGGCCCGTCTGGAGCCGTTGCGGGCCGTGCCTGGCACGGCCCATTTGCGCCTGTTACGGGCCGTGCCTGGCACGGCCCGTGGCGTGCCGTTCTCGGCCCGGCCCGCCAATAGACGGGCCTGGGGCCGGGCCGGGTTGGCGTTCCGTGCTGGACGGGCCGGGCCAGGCACGGCCCGTTTATTCCTTGGGCCGGTGGGCCTGGGCCGGGCCGGGCCGGCACAGCCCGTTGCCCAACACTACTTTGCCCCTTCTGACTTAGGCATCGGAGGGCCGGTGCCGGAAAACCCCGGCCACCGGTTTTTTTTTTGCAGGCCCTACGGAAGACGCGGCCCGCCGACGGACTGCCGCCCGCCGACGGACCGCTGCCCGCAAGTTCTCGCCGGAGCTCCGCCCTCTCAGCTGACGGCTGCCCCCGGGTCTAATTTCCAGCAACACTTACCATTCCCTACACCAACAAATGATATTCAAAACATATAATGCATATAGGGAACCTACCATATTTCTCGTCAATTAGCGTTCATTCATCATTTGACATTCCTCTTCACCTTGTGGAGAGGTGCAAACCCTAGTGATTAAATGATCTACTATGTAGGACTATTAAATGACGAAAAAGTTTGATCAGAACCTGAGATCAATGAAATATTGGCAGTAAATGTAGCACGAGTGACTAATTTAAGAGAAAAAAAATATTAATTCAATGAATAATTATGATTCCATTGACAATAAAGTGCTTTTTAATGGATACAAAGCACATGCATGCATGACTAGTTCAAAATGAACGAGGATTTGATAAATGATTTATGTACCCATCAACCAACCATGTGGGGACCAGGTCTTATATACGTTATTCTTTCATCCTGTTCGATGTGAACTATGAACATATCTAGTTCTCCATATGCCACCTAAATCCCAATGTGGTCTTGGTCCCATCATATTGATTATAGCTCCTTTAGTATCCTTAAGAAAAGTTGCATCCGTTTGAAATAAAAGGGAAACTTAAATCGATGCTGTATCTATCAATAGATTTTCTTCTTTTCATGGTATTCTGGCGTGAGGAAGAACGAGTGATTGTGATTTTAGATTCTTACTACATTCCCGGCCAGAACCGTACACCTAGAATTTCTTTCTAAAGCCTCAGCCATTTCCCATTTCATCCACTACGAGCAAACTGGGGTCATGGCTGCCCAAATTGGCTTGACTCTTGCCACGTGAGAAAAGGAGGCACAAAGAGATGAGGCCGTGGCAGTGCGAATAGGATGCCCGTTTGGATTGGTGTCCTCCAGACCTCGCCTCCTATCTGTCTCACCTTAACTTGCAGCCACTTTACCCTAATATGATTGTTAATCAAATGATCGAACAATGGTCTTGCAGCGAGCATAGGATAGTTCGCCTTTGTTATGTGACGAGGAAAACTTGATTTGTACCCAAAAAAAAAGAAAAATGAAGACTCGATGGCAAATACTCTGCAACCCCAGAACGAGTGGCTGGTTTTTAATGGAGAAAATATTTTATTTCCATTCTTCGAAAGGTCTACCAAAGTCCGTTAGGGTTCCAAAATATAGAATTTTTGAGAGCGATGGTTTTGGAATCCTCATTGTCTAATTGAAAAGCCAGGTACGAAATTTCGTCGGAGCTTGCTTCACTCAACCCGCTGAAGTTGAAGAAAAGTTTGCATCTATTTTGGATGCTGAAGAAAAGAATAATAATAAATATATGTAACTAATGAGATATACAAATAAGCTTATGAGAGTTCGGATCCTCTATGATGCATGTTTTCTCATCCAGAAAATTGAAAGAGCCGTGCTGGGTACCAAATATGACACACACGACATGTAATTATCCATCTTCAGGATGGATGACGTGGTAGAGGACTCTATATTCTATTTCCTTTCGAGAAAAAAAAAGGGCCTCGTATATCTACAAGAGAGCGCGTTTTGTCCATGTGCCAAGGAAACATGTTAAGTTCCCTATATTTGTGGCATTGTTCTTGCGGTTGCATCAGTGATACGATTTCCATATAGTGAGAAATTATTAGTTGGATTAGGTCTACTAGCTTAGTGGTAGACCAGTTCCATCAGAAAGTACCTCGCAATCTACATACCTACGAGAGATCCATATAAATCCTCTTCCTCTTCTGCCCTGCCCATTTTGTCTATGGCTCCCATGCACCATCGGTCTTTGGTCGCTAGCAAGTGAAGGGTGTTGCTCGGCCATGAAAGGAAAAAAAAGAGGGATGCAGAGATAAAGAAAGGGGAGGTGGAGGTGGAGGTCAATGATAAGGAGACATGCTATTTGCTAGTTGAAATTGTGGAATATCAAAAGTACCACTAACAACTAATTAAATTGCTAGTTGTTGGAAATAGCATGTAGATATTCTATTTTATACACAAATTTAAAATACTTTTAGAACATCTATACACATTTGTTTGAACTACCTCTTTTTTAATTCTTAGATCGAGCGCTAAATTATCAGAAGAACTCTAAATGGAAAAAAAAAATCCTACCTTTTCTAACAAAATAAATAATTTAATAAATTTTATATAAAATTTCCTTTGCCAAAGAGATATGATAGAGACGTCCTTCTCGAGGATTTACTGAGTGAAGATGGGCTACAACTACCGAGATAAGATTAATTGGCTATGTCTTTCCCTACTTAGTCATCCAAAGTTAGCTTATGCACAGACTTTCGGTAATTGAAATAAACCTTCTAGTTTTTAAACAATACCTGGACTTGTCCATGGTATATACCAGGAAACATTAAAAGATTCTTGTGCTGGTTTGGCCGCACCTTGGTTGGGTCCATTAGGTGGGCCGGGAGTAAGGCGTGATCGGCCCCGCCAGCGGCGTTTGCCGGCCGGGCCCGTCACGAAGTAAGTTGGGTTGTGGGGCCCTGCCAATGTCCCGCCCCCCGGCGGTCAAAACGGTTGGGGCACGTTTACTTGTCGGGGTAGAAGCCCCAAGTCGTATTTGTGGGCCCCCACTTGTCCTTCTCGTGTAGGTGGCCCAAGGGTGTGGCGAATGTGCCGGGCCCACCCTCTCGGGAGCCACGCCGTGGGGACCGTGCGGTGGTCCCATGGATCACCGGACGAGCGGCTTACCGTGTGTTTGTTACACGTGGCAGGAAAAGGAGGTGCATTCTCTCCGTATCATGCAACCATGCCACTATAGGAGGACAGCTCATTGTGACTTGGGCTGCAAAGAAATCTTAAATAAACAAAGTACGCAAGCCCATGCGTAATTTCTTTTTCTTTTTTTTTCTGCCTTAAGTCTTTAACAAATTGTTGGCCGACAGTGAAAGGTCCAGCGAGTAAGACTGCTTCATCCCCTTTTATAGTGAAATTTCTATGTTTTCTTTATTATTGCACCACTCACAGTCACAGCCTCACATTTTTTTTATTCTATAGAAAGAAATCACAGCAGAATCTAAGTGTTTAGGTCTGTGATTGGCTGCACTAGTTTGACAGTTCATATATGATGAGGTACATATTATTGGTCATTGCAAAATTGGGGAGATTAAATGTTACCTATATACTTTTTCCTTTTTTTAGTATAAGATCTCCACATTGCAAAAGCATTCATAGGAAAAAAAAAACTCACACTATTAAATTATAAATTAATATTTTCTAGTATTAGATTTCTATATTGCAATATTATGTACAGGAAAAGGGGAAAATACTTGTACTATTAAATTTTAAATTCATATTTTTGATAAACAACAATAGGCACAATACCTTTGATCTCGATGAAGATGGGATTCGATCCCATTACTTGATTATATCCATCAAAGAATCAATGTGGTAATTTATGATCCGATCCATCGCTCGATCTGCGAATAATTTGCTTTAAGCAAGTTCGGATTTAACATAAACGGGTTTGGGTCATAAACAGTTCAATCAGTCTAAATATGTTTATTAGATAGGTTTGGTTCAAGCTTAAATTTTTAACATGTTTAGCTCATTTTGATCCGTTTAATAATTGAATTAGATCATAACCCAACCCGTTTAATCTATTTTACCTATTTAACATAACCCACTTAACTTGTTTATTCTGTTTAAATCTATTTAATCTGTTAAAAATCTATTTAACTCGTTTTAACTTGACTTGTCCTGTTTAATAACTGAGTTAGGTGGGTCAAGTCAGGTTACCTATTTAATAAATATTTTAGATTCAGATATGAAATTTTAATCTATTTAATAAATAGATTGGGTTCAGGTTGACAAAGTTTTGACTTGGCCTGCATTCGGCCCGATCTATATCTGACTCAACCCAACCTGATTGCTACCCTATCAAAGACTTTACGAATTTAGTAAGTAGACACCTACTTAAATTAATAGTTTAACTCGGTAAAACTAAAAGGTCATTATATATGAATGTACTTGAAGAGCTAAAGACCAGCTTGCTAACATGATCCAAGGTTACTTTAACTAGGAAATTAGCGAAGTCTGAATAATTTTGAAGCTTTCCTAATGAGCTAAGCGTCATTTTTGTAAAAGGGAAATAGATAGCTTGGCTGAATAAAGAGCTAGTTCAAGTTTAGCTCAATCATGTAACAATCAAGCCAAACTTGAATGCACTTGTCATTATAATTGGGGTTTTGTGATTAGGTTGAAGAGTGAGGACTCTTGATGCCAAAATCTTGCCCGGTTATAGAGGTCTGGAGGGCGCTAGTCAATCAGTAGAGAAATGTTGATCTTCTTCTAGTCAGCCTTCATCTCGCCTTTTTTATTTCAACCTTCTCATCTCGGTTGTTTCACCTTAGCCCTGGACTTCACCTCGGCCTTAGCCTCCACCTCAGCCTCACCTTCTCCTAAACCTTAGCCTTCACCTTGGTCTTTTCTTCTCGGTCATGGTTTCTCACCTTGGCCTTGAACTTCACCTTGGTCTTGGTCTTCTCACCTGATTTTGGACTTCACCTTGGCCTCGGCTTTGGTAGCTTATAGACCTACTGACCTGCCAAAAAAAGAAGAATGGAATGAGAGATGAAGGCTTGAGAGCTTCTTAACATAAAAGCTTTCAGCTATGAGAGCTCATCTCTTTAAGATCCCTGGCCCTCTTTATATAGGCGTGGGAGTAAAGATATGTTACAATTGGAGGCCAAAATAAGGGATGAGCCAATAACTCCTTCCTTACCATCCATAACCATCCTTCTATTTCAGGATCCTTTTAATTATAGAGGTGCAATCGTCTAGAATTTAAATCTTTTCAAAATTGCTTGTCACGTGTCCATCCATAATAGAAAGGCCACTTTTATGCTGGATCAAGGACAATGACTTATATACATCTCAAGAATTTTAGAGAGACTTCGGCTGCCCATAGATTCATTTGGGAAGTCAAAAAGGCTTATCCATGTCGTAAATGATACTGCATCAAATGGGCAGTCTTTTTTGGTTTCCAACCATGTGGCGTCCTTGGAATCCATGATGTGGAATACAGGGTACTAGGAGTACACCAATAACCCTGGAAATAAAACCCTATCATCAGCAAGATACGAGAACTAGGATCAGGAAAGCAGGGGACAAGCTATAGTGCCAGTTTGCTGGATTGGAGAGATTTCCACCATTGAAAGCTTCCTGTACTGCCATCAACAGCCTACGGCCCACCATGGAGCCCCCACATCTTAGCCTGCCTCCTGATATCTATTTTCGACTTTCAGTCACCGGACCTTTTGCACTGGGATTGCAGGACTTGGTTTGTACCTTCGTTTTTTAATTGAATTGGATGAAGCCCTGCTTTTTTTTCTAAAAAAAAAAATTCTGTCACCCAGTGAAATTTAACTAATATACATGTTTTTTTTATCCTCACCAATAATTTATGAGCTTTTCCGACCACCTTTAATGATTGTGGGTTCCACAGTTGTTGGCACTCCTTGGTTGTTACTTTTATGAGTGCATGCATCTTCTACCCTATCCGAATATGAAATTCGAGTGGGGAAAAGAAATCCCTTTTTCTTCATTTGTTTCATATCATAGTATCTAATCCACTAAATCAGCGCGAACATTGAATTAATAAAAATAAGATGACAATTTGGTTTAATACTATCCAAAAATTTGAGCAGATTATGAATTCTATATAAAGAAGATTTATTCAATGAATTCTTACATTCGGTTCTTCTGACTCTTCGAAATGTGCTTTGCTATTATTAATCTCATACAATATTTAATAAATCCAAATCAACTAATCAATGGACTATTAAAAAATATGGATTGATTGGATACTTGAAGCTCCTATGTAAGCAGGCTTCCCTTTATGGAGTGGTGAAAGAATAAAAGAGTTTGAGATTTAGAGAGCATGGTATATCCTTAATTCTGGTCTTTTCTTAGATATCAAAAATTTTCTTGAATGATAACACTTTTTAACTCCAAAGCATATCCAGGCTTGATCCAACTAACCATATTCACAAAGGTACTGCTAATCCTCCTTGCTCCATTCCCTGAGCCCAACCTACCTCGACAATTAATGCCTGGATTTAAGTTTGAATTCGAGCCGACACCAAAAGTTTCAACCCAAGTGCAAATTGGACTTAGTTAGTGGTCTTGGGTAGGTTAAACCAGGCTCAATTGATTCAAACAAAGTTGACGCTCTGTCATGCCCGTAGGAAAGTGTCATATTTTGTTCTCTATGGAACTATGTTCAGGTGAGGCTGGGTTGAGAGTCTTCTTGTAAACTTTGATCAGCTTCGCCCTGGTTTCGGCCCAAGAATTAGTGAATGGCCCAACACTTATCCAAAATATGGCCCAGGACAAGGCTGGGCGGGGATCAGCTTCCCCTTGGTTTCGGCCTTTGCGGATTCCTCCTGCAGGCCTTCTTCCAAGATACCAAATTAGGGTTTAGTGCGAGGTTCGAATCTCCGTTCCTCTTTAACTCCTAGTCTCTTACCCTTTCCCTTCTGCTCCCTCCTCTAGATCGAGCAATTCGAAGAAGACATGCGTCTCACTCTCGAGTTCGGGTTATCTCTCTCTCTCTCTCTCTCTCTCTCTCTCTCTCTCTCTCTCTCTCTATTCCATGCATATTGTCTGTTTCCTTACTCTGTTATTCCGATCAATTCCAAGCACTATTCTGCTATTCTTGTAAAAATGTCATCTTTTATCCCACTTTCTGATGTAGCGGCGGCCTCGACCTTCTTTGCAACTCTGTAAAGATCCATCACGTCGATGTCGACCCAAAGACTGGAGAAGACAAGGTATATTTCATCAATTCTGTCCAGCTAATCGACCTACAGAGCCTTTTCTTGCCCCTTCTTTAATGCATGATTTTGATGAGTTGATTGGTTGTACAATCCTTTTAATCGCATTACTAGTTATCGATGAGGGACCTACTGTCTTGGATCAAATCCAATTTGATCAAGGAAAGGCCGGAGATGTTCGTGAAAGGAGATTCTGTGTAGGTTTTCGATCCTTTATGTATAAATATCAAGGAAAAGTCTGATTATGATTTGGATAATTGTTTAAAAGTTTGGCTTTTGGCTTCTCGGTTTCTTGATGATGTGATACCTCTGGTTTTTTGTTGAGCAGGAGACCGGGCGTTCTAGTGCTTATAAATGACTGTGACTGGGAACTGTGTGGTAGTCTCGATGCGGTGCTGGAAGAGAAGGATATGGTAGTATTTATATCTACCTTGCATGGTGGGTAGTATCTATTTGAAGAGTGATGTCTATTAGCAATGCTCATGTTAGGCTGAGCTATGATGAGGTTGGAACTTTTCACATCATTATTGTACTGAATCCGAATATTTATTGGAGTTACAAATTTGAGTTCATGGTGTTTGTTTATGGTAACAATACTGCTTGTCCATCACAACTTGTTGTTTTCAACCCCAAGCTTGTTACGTGCAAGAGATTGAGCGCATAGATTTCTTATACATTAGTTCTGTGTCCTTCAAACATCATGTTTTTGATATTAGTGTATACACTTTTTTTTTTGGCTCCTAGATAAGGCTAATTGCAGATAGAGCATTTTGTCCTCTGATGAATTATGCCAAGAATGTATGCATTTTTCTTGAAAATGGCCATCATTTCTGTTCACTAATTGTGCTACCACAAAAATGTAGTATATATGCAAAAATTCTCGTGTATGTGCTGAGACATTCTTGTAACATTTCATAAAGATCTATTAGAAGGTGATTCTTCTCATGCTTCTTAGAAAATGCATAATATTCGTAGCTGATTGAGGCAAATATTTTTCCGCTTTCATGGCCTAGATGATCAATACACAAACTTTTCCTTTTCTATCTGAAAAGATATGAAAAATTCTTTATTGATGATCAAACTATCTTAACAAAGCTGATTATTTTCGCTCTATGCGTAGGTATTGTAATCTTTGTTGATTTTCATGATGATTCTAGGTTCTTACTACAAGATTGACTATGCCCTATCAATACTTTTTGGGGAATTGAGATCAGTTGTTGCCTGGAACGTTTGCATGGTGCATTTTGGTCTCACAATCCATGCAAAACCTGAGTTATGGTAATCTTGCTTCAAACTGTAGGGTTTTTTTGTCCATGATTTATTCGGTCTGGAACTATGGATTGATACATCTGTTTCTGCAGTACCTTAGTAATGTACCCATGAATTTGGTAAGGAAGTAGGTAGTGAATGGCCCTAGTACACACAGAAATCAGCTTTTAGTTATAGTCCATTACCATCACCTGTTTTGGTCCCAGAAAATAAGTGGCATGAATTCCTGATGATGCAGAGGGACAAGTAATTCACGAGTATGACTTTGTCAGTTAATCTGGATATGTCTTTGAATAATGATTTATTTCATGCAGCTACCATCCTGAGTCATGAATCTACTACGCCACAAACTAAATAATGTGGAAAATCCTAGTAATATACTAACATGAGATCTCTTTATGCTTTTTTTTCTTTGTGCCGTTTGATGTACATGTAATTGCTACTATTAGTACTAAAATGAAGAAGACTGGATGGTCAAGGGCTGTCAACTATCTGGTTTGAACTGGAGAGAAGCGATCCATGTAATTGGATGTCAGATCATTTCTTTTTTATACTTTTTCATAATGCATGCCTGAATGCATAAATTGCTAGTTATTCACATAGCCAATGATGGTCGTTGATTTCATCCTGGAGCTTTGTTATAGATTCTCATAGTGCTTATGTTGTTCCCTGATGCAGGGACCGCGTAACTAGCTTTTTCTTTTTAATTGTTTCTTTATTATTAAATTTGAGCAGTGAAAGGCTAAATGGATGATTATGTTTTCTAGAGAAGACATTTGCATATGCAATGTTAGCTTTATCAGCTTATCTTCTGTTTCATAACAATTGACCGGCTGTTTGATTCGATAATCTCATCTATCCAATTGGAGTTCTAAAGCTGTAAGACTTGCTTGCATGAGTCACTTAAAAATTTGAACCACAACGGGTCTATCATCGAAAACAGAACTTTTAAGGTATATGTTTCTGGTGCTTCTGATGGAGGGTAATTGTTGTTTTCTTTTTCCTCCTCCTTCTTCTTCTTCTTCTTCTTTTTTCTTTTTTTTTTTTTTGCTGAAAGAGAAGGAGAAGGGGGGAGGAAGGGACAAGCCCACCTCCACGTAACAGTCCCCACTGGGCCTCCATCCTGTTAGGAGAATATTTAATGCGGGCAAAAATGACCGTGTATTAGGCACCCCGGCCGATTTTACTCATACCCTTCCATCTGTGGGCCCGGCTTGGATATTCCTCTAGGCTCCGACATGAATTCTTGATTCATGTGCTTGCAGGTATTAGAACTTACTCATATGCGATATCTTGGCGGGCCACAGCATTTGGAACGCTTTTAACACCAAATCCCTTTCTGTACGTCAGATATGAATTCCTAACGAAAGAAGAGCCATTTATTAGAGAAAGAGAGCCTACATCCTGACGAGACGAGACAAACAGTGTTTGCAAATATCACCTGCAAGCAACTTCGTCCTCACAGGCTTCCCATGCTTTAGTGTGGGTCCTCTATTTTTCCAAGTGGGACCTCCGTGGGCGATCGCTTTGCATGCCCTTAAACTATTTTCTCTGTCACCACAAATAACCCAGACCTTGTCTCAACAGTATCCGACCTTGTCAACTTCCAGAGGAGCAGAATACAAACTTGGTCTAACATTACCATCCTTTTATGGCACACCAGCAGGATCGATTTGCATTGAATCTTTAGTCCAACACTAATGATTAGTTTACAGGGTTTTAGTTTTGCTCTACTAATGAACAGTTTACAAGGTTTTAGTTTTACTCTACGGAGATGGATCGTGCCTGGATTGGAATTCCCCATTTAAAACAATTCTTGATATCTCAATTTATAAAAACCACAAGCCTTAGATGATATGGAGTCCACCATTGGATCATCAGCTCCTCGGTTTGAGATTTGTATAGGTGGATGAATGGTGAAGTTCGGAGTGCTTTTAGATGTGCGCGGTTGGTGATCCAGCGTCGGTTTTATGTGAAGAAAGGCGAATTCTTTTTTCAGAAAAATCATGCAGAAAATAACCTGGACGGTTTCAGAAATACCTTAAAGCTCAATATATTGGGTGCGGATCAGTTAATGAACTTGGTTTATTACTGCACAACCATATACAACAGAGAGCAAGATTCAAGGATATAATGTGAGAACTGGAAATAGCATGGATTATCAATATAGAGTGTTGTATGTAAGGAAGGTAGCGACAATGGAGGCTAGACAGATCAAGAGAGAGGGTAGCAAGGTGACATTTAGGAGCTGGTCTTCACCCAAGTAGCCGGCCAATGTGATCGTGCCATCGGCAACCACCCGAGCCAAGGTGCCAGCCTCGGTTGACAGCAATCCACCATTGTAGGTTCCACGGGCAAGCCGGGATGACATTACTCGAGAGAGAAGGGATAGATTGACCCCTGTAATAGACAATCAAACATGCCCGTGAGACAATGGGGCTAAAAGCAAAATACGACAGACAGCAATAAGATTTCATACTTAAAAACTAGTTGTGATTCCAATAATGTTAAAGTGAAGTGCCACGTGAAAGCTAATTTATAATCCAATTTATAATGTTCATGGTGATGCTCGACTAAAGCTCATTAGTTATGCCATATGCAGCATTGACACGAACGGTAAGGAGGAAGCTTTCCATGTGGTCAATGAATGTACCAATTTATCATGGGTGTCTTAGCAGCTGCACAGTATAACAAATACAACTTCCTACAGGACAAACTCTCTAAGATGCACGGATTCAACAAGTATACCACACAAGCAACGGCTGCGAGCAATGAGCTTCGTATAAAGAGTGACCGCTTCATAGTTGATGGAGCTCCTAATCCGAATCATGAAGCGCAACAGGTGTAAAAAGTCGCGAGTAGGAACGATCCAAGAGATTCATTACCTGCAGGACCCTAATTGATTCGGGGTCGGTTGTTGTTGCCAATAAGAGAGATCCGTCATTGCAGATGGTCTTTCCACCAATGAACACTTGCTTGAGACCCCTTCACGCTACAACGAAAGATCGCGCTTCGCTTGGTAAGAACCGAGACCCTTCGGCAACATGCTGGGGATTCCCAGATCCATGGCTACTTAGGCGAACCCACGATTTCGAACATCGCTCTATTAAAATTTCCTGATTTTCTTCTCCTATTGCTACTGCTATTGATACTGGTACCTGACCTTCGAAATTATTGCACATTTCCAGTTTCATGGTATGAGACAGAATAGGGCGCTTTCTTTTATCTCAATGGTGCAAAGTCGAGGGACTACAATCATATGTTGCTAAAATTGAACTAGAATTATTCTTTATGGATCGTATGAGAACTACAGACGTAATAAAAATTATGGCGGATTGTACTTTTCAAAGCAGAAGACCATTTTTTTCTTGTAAAACAATGAAACAAGGTATATGATAGTTCTTTTACAAATAGCATATACCTATATAAAAGTTAGAAAGTGGTGCTCTTACCTATTTAAGTATTAGCAAATGTATTCGAATGTCTTGCAGGTAAATATGTTGTTCATATTTATCAATAGTTTGAACACAAATTAATCCAATTACACAAAGAGCCCTATCTGAAATCTTTGAAAAAATCAACCGAAAATGAACAAACTCGGGCACCATAGAACTAGAAGAAAATGAATAGATTAGAGTTCTAATCTTCTGTAACTGTCCGAGAGACAGAAATAGATTTACAAGGCATGCGTTGAGATACATATGTAATAGAACAAGAAAACAAACTGAACAAAATATCAAATAAAATCAGTTAAAACAGCACCTAATGGACTTAAATAAACAAAATTTGAGTTAACTCTGAACTCTGACTCATGTTTTTCTCGTTTGAATGTTTATGGAATATATTATAAACATATCTGTCTTTATCTTGAAATTCAAAACTTGAATAATACTTTTGAGTCGACCAGACCAGGTGAAGAAACAATTCAAATTTTTCGTAGTTGTATTTTTTATGATATAAAAAGATGAAGAGAAAAGTAATAGATACAAAGGGGGTGGTTGTGGACTCAAGCGGGAAGCCCAGCCTGTGTCGTTGTGGACTCGCCTAGGAAACACATAAGGGGATAGGATGTTCCACTAAAGATCACAAGTCCGTTCCTTCATTTTTCCAAATTAAAGTGAACCGAGCCCCATTACCTCCTACAGGCATGCTTTGTTGAATTACGGGCATGAGCCAAGGCCCTAAACTGAAATAAAAAAGAGAGGAGAGAGAGAGAGAGAGAGAGAGAGAGAGAGAGAGAGGAAGGGTGAGGACGGGAAGGAGAGGAACGACGTCGCGCGACACCTAGATCAGGGATTTTGACGACCAAGATTGGGTTGCTCGACACTGGGAGACTCGTAATCAGGGGATTGGGCCCTTTTTTGCTGCCATTAATTTGACCGAATTTAAGAAAAACGAAAATTGTGATACCAATTTTTCTGTTTTATATGAAATTATGATATGTTGTAGAGTTAAGATCAAGCTACAAGTCTATAATTTTTATTTCCAATATATATTTCACTATTTTATAAAATCATTTTAAAATAAATTAATTATTAAAATAAAAAAAAAGAATTTTGGAAAAATATAGTACCTCTTTTTTATTATTATTATTATTATTATTATTATTATTATTATTATTATGTACATACTGCTTAACTTTTTCATGTTTTGTATAACTTTCGAGTGCATTTAAGAGCACCCAAACATGTACCAAAATACGAACATTGTAAACGTTATCGAAACAAAATGCTACATTTATGTTGGGGTGACATGCCTAGTACCCTATTAGGGGTGTCTAACAAAGCCCTTAAGCAAATTTAGTTTTTAGAATTCCTTGTGATTTAATTTAGTTGTTAAAAACAATTATTTAAAAGTTATAGAAAATTATATTAGATGCAAAACTGCAAAAGAAAGTTGAAACATGTGTAGACAAATTAAAGTTAATTTGTATAGCTTATCATGTATTTTAGCAATTATCTAAATAATCATATTAAATTATAATTCTTAATTAAATAATTGATTAAAATTTAAAAAATAATGAATGTAACATTGAGGAAAACTAAGATACATCTACATGTAATTTAGATGCCTCAATGATGCTACCAAAGTGTATTGAAGATTACTATCAAAAATTTAACAACAAAATCAACAAAGAAAAAACAAAAATAAATACAAGTAGATTTACACTCTTCCAATCTTAGAGTACACTAAATAGGGTCAATTATTAAAAGATATTATTTTAAGTCTTAATATACATTAAAATAAATAACATAAGTGAACCTTTAAAAAATAAAAAAACATAAAAATATAAAAAGGGCATCTCAAGAAAGTATAAGGATATCCCATCATCTTGAATGTCCGGGCAGGTAAGACGTGGCACATCCCAATCTATAGAAAAATTGAGATGGCCCTATCCCATGCAATTCGAGCCTTGCTCATAGCATTGAACTCATCCAAAACAATGAATCCACTCTCAACATCTCTCCAATGGCCTAGAATATAATATATATATATATATATATATATATATATATATATATATATATATATATATATAAAGTATGTTGTTTTCTAATGTCTTCCTATTTGTGTCCCTCTTTTTGCTGTACTGTTACAGGTTTCTAGCAGTAATTTAGTGATCAGAGTAATGTCACTTCTTAACTATAAAGATGGAGTACCCTCTGAGATTATTTGTATTTTCAAATCATCCAGAACATTTCTACATAACCTACCAATGGTACTGAAATTGAAAAGAACCAAATTAAGCTTGGCTAGTAATTATAAATTACCTTCAAGCACTTCGGCAGAGACGAAAGTGATGAGTGCTGAGCAGACATATTGTGGCACAGAGTACAGTCTTGCGACACGGAAGCTTAGAATTATGCCTACCAACACTACAATTTCAGATGCCAACAGGATTTGCCTACAAAATGTCAACCACAAAGAGAGTAAATAAGTATGATATCCTGTAAATACAGCAAATACAGCAAAACTTAAGCAGTATACTTTATCAGAAAGCAATATTAAAACATTAACCAATAATTCAAGTAACTGGCTACATATGCCTATACAAATAATAAAATACAATAATATACAATCATATCACCAATAAAATGGCAAAACAATGTCCCCTTTATTGTTAATAGCACTTAAATGATCGGTATGACATATCATTTATTTACCTGTCCTCAAACATGTTGGTAAGGTAGCTTCCAACAATGGCATTTACTGGAAGAACCGTCAGTCCAAGGATTGCTAGAAAAATGGCCACTGTGCTAGTGGACCAGCTAAAGTATAATGTGGTAATGACACTTGATTCAGAAAGTAAAATCTCCATTGCATATTTAAGCATGAAATAGATCAACAACTGGACCTGTAGAAACGTAAAAAAAATAATTCCTTTAACTTCTTTGTATGAATATTAAAACAACACATGCTGAAAGTACCAAGGTTGTTAGGCATCCTGAAAAATGGCAAAGTATCTTAAAAATTGGACCAACATAATGAAATGCATGTGAAATTTTTAGATAGTTGGCAGTCTTTTATAATTAAAAATGAAAACAATTATAAGAAATAACTGCAAAACAATATAACCCAAGGCCCATCTGAGAAATCTGACCATATGGGACTCCAAGAAGATTTATAAGCTCTTAATACTTCTCACTGCTACATCAAGCAACTTCAAATGCCAGCTCCTCCATCATGACCCCCGTGACATGGCACTGTCATTTGAGCTGATCAATGAAGAAAAATAATTGAAAGTCTAGCTAAACATCATATTTCTCTGTTTGAATTTGTTTGATATTCCTTCATGGTTAACTCATAAAAAGAATTTTTACTTCCTACTTTGGCACTTCATCGTGCATTTTCTGGGACACAATAAATTTAAAGCAACCATGTCAAGTGACTTGAAGAAGAACCATCCTCTTATTCCATCGTTGTTGGAGTGTAAGATTCTAGAAAAACACTTACAGTCTCTTCATCAAAGTTTATTGTCACAAATACACCCAAAAAGGGGTTCTGGCACTTGGAGCTATTAACCATCTACCATGCCTGGCACCTGCATCTGTACTTGTCTCCAAGCCTACCCATCAGATGGCACCATTTCTTCATATTATACAAAACCACATTCATCCTCTTAATTGGATCCATATTGATCATAAATCTTTTTTACCTGCCATTCTACTTTGATTCATTGCACCACCCTAGGATAGAATTGATCAATTAGCACAAGCTAAGATCTTTTATGTTTCAAATTTGTCCAATGAACTTAGTATGTATAGTAAGTTCCATGATTTTGACATTGCAAGAGTCTTCCATAGGAAACAAGATTGGAAGGCCTAGTGCAGTTTGGCATGTGTAAGTGTGTTAAGAAGTGGCTGACCTACAACCTCTCACTTATACAAGCTCCAACTAATTGCATCTCTCATGTCATTTATATATTTACATGCCATCAATGTGTTATTAGTTACTGCATCATCTTCTCACTATGTGATTTTCCTAAACCCAGGCTTTGCTGCAGCATAAAGTTTACCAAAACATCATCATATATGTCCAATTGTTACCAGGTCTCTTATGACTTCATCAACATGGTTTACACCCCAGATAAGATAAACATTAAAAAAAAATCATCCAAATGAAACTTGCCAACATCTCACTTAAATAGTCTTCAAGAATTATATCCTCATAGGTTCCCCTTTTAAAGAATCATGAGCTAAAACTCACAAGAAGGATGTGGTTTGGTGAAATACAATATCCTATGAAAGTGGACTTTTCATCTTCACATCCACACCTTGGCCATTCTAGCTACAATGAAGGATCTCTCCCACATCCTTTCTTCTTACATAGCGGTTGCCTTCAAGCAGCGTCATTCACAATCTTTGCCAATGAACATCCTCCAAACATTGAGTGTACTCTCCAAGCCCAAAGGCATGCTCGGTGTGGTCTCCTTGAATGCAATGCTGAAACAGGATCTGATTGCTTGATGCCTTTGATGTTCTTGGTTTGTTAACATACAAAAATTACTTTACTATGCAAAATTCTGTGCCTATGGCTTCATATATGTTTCAAATCCACCTAGTCCAATCTCTTTTTTTCCCTCCCCCAACAGTTCTCATGTCTCAAGTACCTTCTGTTATTCATCCTACAAAGTTGGTTGCGAACAAGATTTTGTCTAGATGCTGTCAGTCAAGCCCTTCTGTTGTTTTAACTAAGTTTGTTTGGGAATAAGTGGTCTTTAATTGGAGAGTTACTCATAGAAGCCTGCCTATCTTCCTTTGACATAAATAACGTTACTACTTTCAAGACAACTCTATCAACAAGCTCGGTCCACCATGCCAATATGGTATACTTCTTTCTCATAAAGGCTTGCCCCCTACTATCTGGATACGAATTTCCTCTGAGGAACACTTCAGTCCTCGCCTCTGCATCAGACATATTTTGATCAAAGATGTCAGGCACAGATTTAGCTTCGTTTAAATTTCCTCTGAGGAACACTTCAGTCCTTGTTTGGAATTCTTCACAATTTAAATTTCCCTAGCAATATGCACAGGCCATGGAGCAACTGATTATTACAGTTTCCCCTTAACTGACGCATATTATTCAATTTTTTCTTTGTCTGCGTACATGGAACACTTCATTTAAAATCTAAGATAATTGCAATAACACCCAAAACAATGATTACCTATAAGTACTTATACCCAAGAAGATGTAGGTTCTGCAGGAGCCAAATAGGGTCCTTATTCCAATAGACTGGAAATACAGAATCAAGACAATCTTTCTCAACAAAAAAACCACAGTACTCCTAGCAAATTATGGTTGGCATCCATATGGGATGACATGATAATTCGTTCCACCACTATAAAATATTTATGATAGTCTTGCACTTCATTCCTATTTCAAGGGTTGTGCGATTCTTATTCTTAATGTTAGTCCACCGAGAATGTCACAATTATTAGTCTTCCACTTAATGTTCCTCTTGTGGCATTATGATCCTTTACTTTTTGTAGATTGCCTGATCGATTCTCAATGCATCCATGGTCACTCATCTGAAGTAACATCTCCACGTTAAGCATGAAATAAAGGCTGATTTCTGATGTTTTATCTATATATCAGATCTCAGGATGCCTTGCTCTGCAAGGGTATTTGCATACCTAGAAGCACACCAATACAACTGGTTTATCATGCCTCTTTGACTTCCATGCCATTATTTCTTCTGATAATTCTTCATGAAAACTCCTCTAGGACCCAAATAAATATCATTAGTTGATTGGCGATTTCTGTCTACCTGTTTCTGAGGGGAAAAACAACTAGTACTGCATTCTTGTACTTGTTATATATACACAAATGCATGTGTGGCATATGTGTCACGTATGTTGTTAAATTATATGTCATGGTATTAAGTGTGAGTACACAGCTGTTGACTTGAAGCACCACCAATCTAGTAATGTTCAGAGCAAAAAGGTCAAACCTTCACTGATGGTGTAAGTAGTCTATATGCTGAAGCAATCGAAGTTGCAGGTCTGCGGGACTCTTCAGAAGCTTCTTCACTGTCATCAAAATCCTGATCTCCATCTTCATCTTGCTTCTCTTTTGAACTTAGGAGCAGAGGTTGCAGAGGACCATTTTCCAGTCTCTCATTATTCATGCATCCTGTTTTGCAAAATTCGGATCAACTTAATAAATATCAAACACTAATAAGGAATTGAATAAATATTGTTTTCTTTCTTTTATCAAAGGCTTGGATGCTTCACTCATATCAATTCATGGTCAGCATTGTCAACTAACTAATATTTGCACACTTAAATTCCAGGTGACACATCTTTTTGACCACTGAGATTAGATCAAAACAGCTTACCAAATAAATTAAAATCACTCAATAAATGAAACAAGATATGCCCCTTTCCATGCGTAAGCATTCCAACAAAAATATAATGCTTCATCATTTATAAGATTTTAATAAATCAGATGCAATGCCATCTTATGATAATGCTCATGAAAAAGATACAAACTTGTTCATCGACAATGTTTGTCGCACGTCCAAATTCCAACTATAAATATTACAGCAAGACATGATGTGAAGAAAGAAAAAATTACAAAAAGAAAAGCATGAATTGGCTCAAATATAGCAAATGAAGCCACATAAAAGAACAAAGGTCATGCACTAGGAGGGGCAAGAATTGTTGCAAGCAGAAGTACTAATTTTTTAATAATAAAGATCAAGGTAAGCTTCCACCAAGGATAACGAAACTTCATTCCAATCCATCTATGAGAGCTTTCTAACACAATAGTATGCTTCTACTGTTACTTTTCTATTCTCATGCTCATACACACCGCATCCAGGCTTCTGCCTAATTGCAAATAAGAAGCCTCACTAGATACCATATTATACTACCAGTATAATTGCTACATATACTAGCTTCTTAGCTCTCCCTAGGAGACATTATGCTCTACTTATGTTTAGAATTAGAGTGCTGCAGTTGCTTTCAGTGATGCTTAGCATATCCCCCTGTTTCTAATAGAAACCAGCAAATGCTCAAGCATGTTGACTGACTGAAGCAGTTGATCAAGCACCCCTATCTATCCTTAGCCACAGCTCCTGCCTCCATTACTACCTCAATTACCAGGTCAAGTTGTCAACCATGTCTACTATCATGGTAATTCTGGTTCCACCTGACTTATTGATTTACAAGCATCCCATCAAAATACTTCTATTGTAAATCACATTCACTCACCAAGCTACATTGACAAGTTCATATGAAATTATTATCATTGATACTGCACAACGCTCTTACACACAATTCTGACAGCCAATAATTGCACAATTTCATCTGACCCTTCTTATTATGTGCACATAATTCGAAAAAGTAAACTAAACCCCAGATGTCACTTTTTGGGCTTTTAAATGGACTGTCTTTAGATTCATTGTGACTCCACCTGTATGGGAGTAATTCATATTTCTTCAACCTTTGGCAATACCGAACTGGTCTATAGTCTAGTTCAAGACTTTCCCTACAACTCGAGCAACAGAATCTCCATTTCACCTTCCGACTTGATTCACAAGATGGATATACTCCTCTTTTTCCTACAAGCACAAAGGTTACTAATCATATTTGCTGATGACTTCTGCTTTGCCATAACTTTTGAATCAAAAGTTACGTATATACTAGAGTTATAGAGAACTTACATCATATTCAGTATCGTATGTTATAAGGTGCTTTGCACTAATACTGGTGGAAAAATACGTCTAATGATGACCACTTCTATTTATACACAAGGGACCTACCTTAACTCTCATCTCTTTGTATTTGTTAGAACAATATGTCATGAAGTGCGAACATTGTTGCAGCAACTTACTGTTTTAGCCTCTATTGATATCCATCTTGAGGGAATGCTCATCTAAATACAATGGGGGAAGCTTAGTTACATCTTCAGCTCTCTTCAAACTTCAAAGCCTTCCATGTTCAGAAATTTACCATTTTGTATTTCCAACATCACCAGCTTGATTTTCAGCAAATCCATTTTCTCCAAACCATTTGAAGTAACCAACTTCTTCCTAATATTTTCTTTTTTGTCACATTATCATGCAATGAAGTAACCATTTGAAGTAACCAAATTCTGCCTAGTAAAAATTATCTTTTTTTTTTTTGTCACATTATCATGCAATGAGGCCTTTCGATGGCCAATCTTGATGCTCCAAATGTGGCATACACTTGGTTTTGTATGAAAAAACTTTGGCAGCAGAAGCAATGATCAAGGATTCAAATATGAAGGATTGACAATGTATCTAACGCAGTGGAAAAAGGAAGAAGGGGTGATTTGATCAATGAGATTATGCTTTAAAGATCAACACATAAAAAAAAACTAGAATGAAGAATTCTTCACTTGGTGAAAAAAATTCTCTTGAAAAGAATTTTATTAATATCTCAAAGGCTGCTCCTTCCAATGTATTATGCGCATATTTATGGGACATGACACTCTAACCCTAATTCGAGCATTAAATCCAATACAAAATTATACTCAAAATAGGACTCAATAATAAAAAAATATACTAGAATTATTCTATTACAATATGAGCTGGCTAAAATTTGATATTGTCCTTAATAGAAAATTTATAAGAAAATCTGCCAAAAACCTTGGATAATGGAAATAAATTAAATATTTGTTTACCACCATTTTTGCTTGCAAATTTGCTGGTTCCTTTAACACATGGCATGGTCTAGTTGGTCATAGTACATGTTGGTTGCACCCGATGCTACATCAATTTCAAAGGCTCGTTGGTATGGTATGTGATACTTGATACATGGAATTATGTTTTGATGTGTCTCGATTATCGTTCGTTGTACTGGCCCCAACTAGACAGTACGGGATGTATCGTACTGTATCAGTTCGGTACCGAAATCTGCTATGGATGACGTATCGACACTCGGTATACCGAAAAGACTTCATACCATACGACACCGACCCAGTACTAGTATGGTACCAGTATAGTGTCCAGTATTGAAACGGCGAATTTTGGTCTCAGCATACATCTTGGTAAAAATAAACAAAAAAAGGAGGCTATCAAGCATTATGGTGGCATTTGGTGACCCAAATGGGATCACGAGGTGATCGTAGATCACCGGTGATCCTTAGTTTGAGATAATTTGATTCTCGATGATTTAAGATCACCGTATTTGGTATATTATGTTTTAGTGATTAAGGATTCTCAGGTATCCACGAGTAATCTGTTTGGTATTTTATGAAAATCTAAGATCACTCACCATATTATACCAAAATTTTTCCTAATATATTCTATAAAAAATATTTATTAATCATACAAAATATATTATAATAAGATATTAATATATTTATCTGCATACTAATTATTAATATATTTCATAAAATATATTTATTAGTTCTATAAATTATTAATCTTATAAAGATATATTAATTTTTATTATAGAATTAATATTTTTATTTATATTTACAATATATTATTTTAATACTAATGATTATTTTAATTAGAAAAATAAAGCAAATAGAAGTAAATATACCATGTAGAATCACCGTAGTGCAACCAAATACGGTGATCTCATCACCTCCACCCATATCATCCTTGATTTTGGGATGATCACCCCATACCAAATGCCCCCTACATATTCAATATGTCTCGATATGGCATGACATAGGCATGGTTCACCTAATAAGGGTGCTTACCAGTCCCTATCATAATGAGCAGTATGAGGCCAATTTGCACAAGATTTCATCCCATGGTCATGACATTCTTAAGAAATTTTCATAAATAAATCTTTTCTCAGAAGTAAAATCTGGATTTTTTTCGCTCGCTTCTTCTTCTAACTTGAGATCTTGTCACAACTATCAAAAATTTCTGTTTAGATCCACTTTTCTGGACCTTCCATAGTCCATACAGATCTATGATGCTATCCTATCAGGGACTCCTTTAGATTTTATTAAATAAGGCCATGCCATCTCTATAATTTATCTAAGAATTTCAACATGATTATAGAAGACGAAAGCTATTTAAGATTGTAATCTTTCTTTAAGAAATACAAAATATATAGTGCGGTGGTGACAGCCAAATTTAACTTACCAGCATCAGCATCCTGTGGTGCATGGCCCTCCTCAGTGTCATGCACTGGCTCTCTAAATGAAATCCACAACCAAAATAAATACATGAGCCAAACCAGAGCCATAACCCATCCTGGTAAGGTGTTTTGATTGAATGTCAGCAAGAAAATCTTGAAATTTGTTTGAAGCAAGCCAGCAAGGGCAGGACCACAAGCCATTCCAAGAGCACTGGCACTAACAAAACCTGCAGAAGCTTGCAGGCGAATTTTAAGAGGTACACAATCACTGATGTAGCGCCGGTTTACAGCCCTAGCAGAACCTAACCTGCAATTGAGGTAAAGTACAATACAACATAAATTGCTGGCTCACATGCAAAAGAAGTCCAAGGAAATCAGTGCATTCATACTCGTAGTTAAAAAATCACAAAGTATATAGTGCATGTGGAATATCAGAATGAAATGCTTTTGTACAGAACAGACATTCGCAAAAGTAGATGCATTGAAATTTCAGTCAATAAATTGCAGGACTTATAATTTGCATTTCCATGTTCACAGAAGAGAGATGAGCAGAGTTGGTGATCTCTGCAATTGGCAGAATATGCTACAGAAGCTGGCAGTGCCTTGTTATTGAGAAGCAAATGTATGCAAAGTGCACTTTTTTTTAATCCAGTTCATAACTATATTAATAATACGTTAATGCCAAATGCATGGTGTGACACATATTTTAGACAGCCAAAGCATTTCAAATCATTTAAACCAAAAAAAATAAGCATATCTGACATATCATTTGGTAAGAAAAGTTTGAATGTTTTCTTCTAGTTACTTTTAGGCTTTCTCCCAATACTGGTTGAAAAGAGGGGGAAGGCATGTAAGATAAGTAGTTTTCTCTGTTTCCATTGGATACTTGGCAGGGCACGCCAATAGTGACAGGGATGTTCTTATTCCGTGCACTTGCCACTTAGTCTTGTTTGTAATTTTATACAGAGACACACACATATTCTATCTAGTTCTGTACCTTCTGTATCAAGCACCAATGTCTGAGCAAAGAAAAATCTATAGAACCACATGTGAGGCTATGGGAGGAAATAGGTTATATATACTCCTTATCTGGTCATACTTGCTTTCTTTTCTCTCTTTGCAGAAAGAGAGAATTAAAAATGTAAATCAACTATAAGTGAGGGTACATATATCAACTCAAAGTAACAAAAAACTGTATCTACCAGTTGATTGGTTCATAGTACCCATATAATCCTTTCTCTTGATAGGCCACATGAATCGCACAAGCCAGGTTCTAGCTGTGCATGGAATATGATGTCTATCTGGGCTACATAGTACGTCAGTCTTAAATATTCCAAGTTAACAATGCATAGGAACATAAAGGACTCATGCAGCTGTGGAAGCAAAAGCGTAAGACTACCTAAATAGTTCAGAAAAGAATGGAATTCATATAATATCAATTGTTTCCAAAGAGGAAAATGAGAACTGCCTACCCACATAAGAGGCGACCAATAAGAAGAACAGCAATTGAGTTAAGATCATAAGCCAATGCATACAACATATTTCCCATAAAGAGCATGATGCTGCTAAATACCAGAGGTCTGAAGTATGACTTATTTGACCATGCACTAAAATAGACTGAAGAGAACACTTGTGCAACAGCCATTGACCCAATAATTACACCACAAACTGTTGCCGCAGCTCCAAGGCTCAATGAGTAGTCATCTGCAGTTGGGACAATAATGTATGTGTTGACCATATAAAGGAAAGTGTTTGCCAAGTTCAGGAGAAGAGATATAAAATGGTATCTTTGGTCATCAACATGATCCTCTGCTGCACTAGGTATATCTTCTTGAGCAATAAGTGCGTGCTGCCCTATGAATTGAAGGAAATTTGTTGAACGTGTGAGCCTGTCTACTGATGCATTTATTTGATCTATGACAGGGTCCTGCATTAAATACAAATGCTATATTGAGGTCCTGGAAGACAAAATAAAACTATTTATGGGCTAAATAAGAAATATCTAGCTGATAAAACCTTGAGAGGTATAGATGGCTGATCATAAATGGATAAACAGCTTCCTTGATGATCCTCAAGATCTGCAAGGTTACGAGACAAGGCACCTACAACAGCCCCTATTCCCTGTTTATTGAGAAAAAAAAAGCTTTAGGAAAGAATTATGTGCCTGATCAGCGAGACAATACTCCCACTTAGTGCAAGAAGTTATGGAGTTGCCGAAAAAGATAGATTAGCACGCCAGTAGCAAATTGAAATAAACAAAAGGGAAGATAACACTAAATCATTACATATATATATTCATGTAAAAATTCAGAACTGGAAATATTACCACATGCTTGAAGACCTGTTGCAACTGAGAAAAAGGATGATTTGCCCGAGTAGTAACATAGTAATCAGTGAATCTATAGCCAAATCGTTTGTCAAATTTTTTTAATATCTTCCGAATACCAGTAGCATTCATATCGACAAACCAAAGAAGCTTCAGTAGATCTTGTCCTACTTCCCTGTATGCTTCTCGTAGTTGACATATTTGAGACATATCTGGTTGCTCTAAAAGAATTTTACGCTGCTCTCCCAGTTTCTGAAGTCTGCCTGCGAGATGACCTTGTTGTTCCAACAGAAAAAGGACAATCTTTTCAATCTGGAGAAAAACAAACAAGAAAAGAAATGGAAGATATCCTCAAAGTTAACTTTAACTCAATGCTGATAACAGAATATCCATTTTCTATAGATACAGACTTTAGTCCAGATCACATATTAAAAAGTGAAAATATCAATTAAATATATATTTCTAATCATAGAGTTGATTGATTATCTTATGGGAAAGACAGAAAGCAAACCACATAATATTTTTTGCCCACGAATCCTTAAATTTTTCATAGAAATTTCAAGGATTTTAATGGTTATCAAGTACACATGAGTATATTGAGGCCTACAATTACTATCCAAGATGCTGAGAAGTCCGCATGTCCTTTTCTCAGGCAAGACCAGCATTCAGGCAAGCATACATTATTTGAGAGATAATGTTTTCCACATTGTTTATGACAATATTAAAACAAACACCAAATTTTAAACCTGTATCTGTCCTCCAAAACAATGTTAAATTGTGTCATGTATAACGGCTACCATCATCATTTTTTAGGTCATTTATTCCCCTGATATCTACAACTTGAAATCAAAGGAAGGCTGACTTCAGCCTCCCTCAGGAGTTTAGTTGGACTTGGACCAGTACTATTATTGTTCAAAATGGCAACGGAAAGAAGAGCGCACAAAAAAATTTCTCAATTAATTGTTAATACCAACTAAGTAGGCATTCCTGTAGAAAGCAAAGTTGCATCAGCCTTTATATGAACAAAACTCAAGGAAAAGGAAATATAGCTTAGGTATTAATAGAGATCTTTTAGATAGTCCTTACTGATTAAAGCTACAAATAATAGATATCTTATTACCGAACAAAAAGGGCTTTACTATCTAATCAATAGTCTTATTACCAAAACAGATCTTCACAAATATATTCCAGAAAAAGGATAGGATCACTCAAAATCAATGAATATAGGGGTGAATCAGCAAGCCCTAGAAATCCTAGATCCAAGATGGACCATGGTCCAACATGAATGTTAAAAATGAGGAAGCAAAAAAAAAAAAAAAGAACTGGTATTTTCTAGTTGATCTTTTTCAATCTCCTTCTTGATGATGTAAATGCAAACACAAAATATTCTAGACCTCATCAAATCATTAGTTTGGATAAACTATGATATAATACTTGACGAAAGGATATTAACACTTGACTAAAGTACGGACACATATATAAACACATCTAAGCCCTCCAAAATTACATTTTAAATCTGCGAAAGACAACAGAATCAAGTTAGGGGCTCAAAAGTTATAGCTGTGGTTCGAGATGAAGACATTAAATATTATGGCCTTTAAATCCTAAACTCGAGACCCATTTAGGATCAAGTTACATCAATTTCCTTTTCTTGCATCAATCTTGCTCCTATCTCTATCTCAGAAACTTTATATCTTCTTCAGGTTGTTAATTCTTCAAGATCTAATGGGGAAGACCAATTCTGAAACTTCAAGATCTTCATTATGGTAGCCTTTATACCACTTTTAAATGTATCATTTAAAACCTGTACTCGATCATGATCGCTGGTTAAATGGATCTTAAAAGGATTTATTATTTCATTTATTGATCAGATCATCCACAACTGATTCAACAGTCAGATTGTAGTAAAGGGATCACTATTCATCCAATTTTAAATGATGGCTCCAATGATTGTTCCAGAAATCATCTGGTTTATATTTGGCTTTTGACATGAATCATATTTTAAAGAGTAAGAATAATTCACGGAACCAACAGATCACTTCAGCCAACTCTATTGTGATATCCCAGGTATCGTCTCATTAATCCATGATTAGTCTTCATCTGGCAAGGATTAAAGTGCCATCCATGCTAGTCAACATCACATAGCATAACAGTCTGTTACCGGCACTTGATGCAGCTATGTATCAATGCATGTATGCCAACCCTTGCCAAGCATGGCATGCACATACTGCACCAGAGGCAGGCCAGCACATCACATGGCACTTAAAACCTCACCAACTAGATCTACTTATTTCGCATGTCATTGGATCTTGTAGTAACATTTCATTTCCTCACCATGTTTTATGACAAAATCGACTTCTTATAGCAATTATCTGATCTCTCACACTTTGATCTAGCTTTCACAAGATTAATACTTGAAGTTCATACCAACTTATAGTATAGATCCAACCATTTTAATAGATAATGAAAGATCAGTCAATCCAGTGATCACAGGACCATGTTTCAGAACTCAATCGAGTTCTTACAGCAATTATCTTATCTCTTGCACTTGATACCACTTTGAATAAGATTAACATTTGATGCTAATCTAATGATAGCAGGAGCAACTTCACATGCCAAAGTTCTCCTAGATCACAAATTGGAGTCTATGTTCCAGCCTTAGTGAGAAAAATGAAATGACAAAAACAGTAACTAAAATATCATTTATCTTAATCAATCTCCATATAGATGACCCTAAACCTACACTTATGGGCTATAATAACTTCAAATCCTAATATAGACTTAATCTAAACCACTAACCACAAACTAATCTTAAGTTAAAAGGAAAGTGTGAGCCACATCCCCTTCCGCCAGAATACTCACGTGACATAGCTTGGTAAATAAACATATCTGTGTTAACACTTCCAAAAAACGACGTGTCAAGATTCCCCAATTTCAAATATAATAAATATGAGATGCACTTAAAGGCCTCAAGAAATTGATCTTAGATGTTTTGGTTGTAATTAGATCTAGAAATGGTTAAATTTAGATCCATTTACATTTTAAACAACATTCTCGTATAAAACCTTGAAACTGTAGCATCCAGTTATAGTCAAAAATTCCACAGTTGGATCCTGACACTAAAAGAAAGAACCTAGTGTACGCCCAAATGTTCTTATAGTTGGGTCCTGACAGTAACATGCTCAAGAAGCACTTATTTTCCAATGCATGTACAAATGTTTTCATGCGTCTGTATGCATCTCCATATGCATAAATGCATGCCTGTGCATGTGCCCACACGCATGAGAGAGAGAGAGAGAGAGAGAGAGAGTCCCAATAGAATTTGAGCCTAAAATCTTCTGGTGCAGGAATAAATGTTGGATTCTATGCAGGCATGCCACATATACATGTGCTCTCAATCCACCCATGTTGTTGCACAAGGTATAAATATCCTCACCCAGTCACAAACAAATGAGTGCACCTTCTATCCACCTCCACTGCCCAACTAATAAGAAAAACATACACAGAGAAATTCATAATTTAGAATGTTAGGCCCGTGCAACACTGACACAGATACAAATTCATATTCAGAATGTTATATCCATGATAAGCAAATGCAAATGTAATTTCACATACCTGGTCATCTAACATCCTTGAGAACTCTTGAAGAACCTGGCAATTATCTTGTCCACCTGCCTGAGTCTGGTGAACATACTGCTTTACCTTTTTCTTCATTAACTTGTAGTTAATGTAGTATCTAGAAACAGTAAAATAATAAAATGAAACAAACTCATGTTTGACCAACAAAAAATTGAAATAATTGGATTCTGCACAAAAGTGCATTTACAATTAATCAGTTAACTTTAAACCCAGGATTGCCGAACCGGTACTGGGTGCCGTACCGGTCGGCGCCCAGTTCGGTTCGGTACCGGTTCAAATCAGACGGAATCGTCCGGTTTCGTCCGATTCTATCTAGTACCGATCGGTGTTACTGTGATTCTGGCTTCGTAGAGGCCGGAACCATTTTCCATAAGCAAACCGACCCGGTCAGAGATCGGGTCGACTCGGTTTGGCCCGAATCGGACGGTATGGCCTGGTTTGGCCCGAATCAGGTGGTATGGCCCGAATCCATACTTAAACCATATAAAGTAAGCGAAAACAAAGCATCATCCATGCTACAAGAAGAAAAGTACAAAATAATAATTCAAAGAAAATTCATGATAATATATAATAAAACTTCGAAAATGATAGTGATGAGGAGTTAATTACAACCACTAAAAATGAATTAAATATTTTCTACATTAACTTTTCTTCATCTAAGGGTCTCTAAAATGGAACGTTCAAATATTCTGAACATTTTATTTGCATTCAGACTGTCTCATAATAAACGATCCAAAATGCAATTGCGTATCTATAAGTCCCATACAAACAAAAAAGTGGCAGATAAGCACAGACAAGAATGATGTAATTTGATAGTGCGAAGGATAATGCAATAGGTACTGTTAAACTGCATTTGTGTGTGTCTATATATATATACATTAATTGAACTAAGATGTTACACTAACGATTTAGCTACCAGGCAGCACAGGACATATTGTACCGAACCCATGAAGAACCAATATGATAACCAGGTGGGTACCTGATTCCTAGGCAAAGTAAGGAGAACCAGTCCGTACTACCAGGTGCAAGTATCAATTGGAATTGAGTGGTACAAACTGTCACTTGCTGACTACACACTGATGTTGGACTACCGGCTGATACCGAGTGAAAAGGTTAGCAAATCCTTCCTTCCCATTTTTTTTCTGATATTCTTCATCCAAAACAGGTAGAGAGGAAGATTGTGGGGGGAACTGACTGTAGAAGATCCATTTTCTCCATATCTGATTGCTAAGTGATGCATTCAAAGCCGTGAATCACTTCTACAATGGTATTCTACCATTCTCTCTCCCCCCCCCCCACCTTGTTATTTGGCTAGAGAATGCTAAAGATTTTAAAAGGAAAAAGAAGGTGGTGGTGGTGGTGGGGGGGGGGGGGGGGGGGGGGGGGGGGGGGGTTTCTTTTCACATGGTTTCATTATATGTTGTAGATCTAGGATGGATCTACATGTTGACATTTTTTAAAAAAATATTTTTATTTTTTAAATATGTCAACTTTTGGATTCAAAATAATTTAAAAATAAAATAAAAAAGTTATACTAGAAAACATAGTAGCATGTTAGTGCTGAAGATATGCATGTGTTACCCTTTTTTTTTTGGCAGATATTGCACTAATTTCAAGCCTAGAAACTTAAATCTTGAGGTTTTTTATACGTTCTAGGACCTAGAACCTAAAAAAAATCTGAATAAACAATACTAAAAACCTATGAAACATTAAAAGAAACAAAAAAAAATATTTGTCATTGTAATGGCATCAACCTATAAGATTCAGAGTAAAACTATGGTACTTTGTAGTTGGTACGCCGTATCGGCCCAAATCAGATAGTACGGAATGTACCGTACCATACCAATTCGGTACTAGTATCCGGTACAGATGGCGTACCGACATTCGGTATGATCAAAAAACTCTGTATTGTACCGTACCGACACTGTATAGCGTGGCACTGATACAAGGTCTAGAAATGAGACGGCGAACTTACCAACCTGTACCTGATCGATACGGATTTGAAAATAGTACTTAAAACATTCATATATATAGCATAGCTTTCTCCAGTAATGAATCATATTACAATTGCAATTGTTCCAATACTTGTTCCTCAATATTTCATTACATCAACCTCCCCAACCTTGCACTACCAACGCATGCGACATATAATGCAAGATCCCCACCTCCAAAGACATGTCCCCAATGAACATATTCTTGACAACCTTTCTAGAATTACTGAACTAGATAATCACTAGTTTCTGGTGATTTACAGCCGTCAAAAGCATTATAGCATAATCTGGAACCATAGTGTTTTTGGTTTTTAGCATCAAAAGACTTGAAACTAGTTGATTGCTTGTAAAATGTCAAAGGACTAATAGAGTTGAAGATTACATGTCTGATGCTTTCAAGCTGACAGATTTGTAATTGCCCCCTTTCCTTTACATCCTGTTTCTGAAGAGAAACTAACATGATTGTGGAGTCACCTATGCTAGTTAGCAATATTAATGACTCTAGTAAGTCATGAAGCCCACTCCAGGTCCAGAACTACTAATTCTCAGTCTCGAAGTTGTTGTTGTTGTTATTGGCCTAGCACTTAAGTAGCTCTGAAAATGTAGTGTTGAACCTAATGGAATTCAACGCATGCAGTAGTAACATTTAAGTAGCTTTGAAATGTAGTGTTAAACCTAACGGCATTCAATTCATGCAGTAGTAACCACAAAAAAGCGGGAATGAACAAGACCAAAGGGGAAGGAGACAATTGCAGAATTCAACATTAAAAGAAATAAAAATGATACTTGCAGTAAGTGTTGATAAAAATAGACATATAAAACATTAACTATGAGACCTCATGGCCATTTTCCACTTCAAATAAGTCACATGAGAAAATTGCAGGCATGCAGAAACAAGGATAATTATAAAGGACTATGATGAGCCCCCTTTTTTTCCTTCACTTAGCTATAAGCTGGGGGGATAAGAAAGGTAGATTTAGGTCAGCATATTTTTCTGTGCTATCAGGGCAATTATTCTTCCTATGCAACTTAGATTAAAACTAAAAAGTGAACTTATGAAATTTTTTTAAGGAAAAAACGTAACAAGGGACATGAGCATACCCCTTCCATTCTTGAATTTGATCTGCCACTAATCTCTTTCCAAAGTTAACCATCTTGATGTCAAATCTTTGAACCTATGCCCAAAAGAATTATGGACATAAGATCAAAGGAAAATCATTGAAATAAATGAACTTTCTGAACTAAAACAGTCTATGAGATATGAGTTACACAATCTTCTTTAATCCACATAAAAACTAAATAAACTAATATCATTGTTTCATTACTTTCTCTTTACTTTTTTAAGAGCACTAACAAATCTTCAAAAAACAAAACATGAGTGCAACAACAGCTAAAATAAATGCAATTTATCAAATGTAAGAACATTGCCAAAATCTTAACTTTATAGCCTTGACAAGAAAAGCAAAATGATTTTTTTATGCTGCGATCTGTACTAAAAATTTATGTTATATGATAATCAAACAAGAATATGATGAGGGAAAAAAATAGCAAAGAAGTCGAATTGCTGAACTATGAAGATAAGAGTGTCAGATACTATTGTGCTTATGCCGTTGCTTTTTATAATTCATTATTTCCTTGTGAACATTGTGGAAGAACTAATTGATAAAGTATGATAAAAAAATAAAAAATTCCAGTCCTTAGATAATAATGAAATCAATTTTTTTATCAAATATCAGCAAAGGCTTAAAAAAAATTGAGATATGAAACTACTCCTATTGTTACTAATAGAATATACTGGCTTTTCTGTATTATGGAAAGAGGTCAAATTACCATGGTTACTCAAACAGAGCATGCCAGCAAGAATTAAGATGTGACAGAGCAAAAAAATTTTAAAATTATTCAAGTAAATTTACTAAATCAATCCTCATCAAGAACCTCAGATACTCTATGGGTCAGTAGTCTTGTAAGGTCTGGTTTGTTGATTATTTTCAGCTGCCTAACCATTTTCTTTCACCACCATTTTCTACACTTACCTGATTCAATGAATACTATTCTCTTCCATGATAGGTCATGCAGTGAGCTTAGAGGACAATTTTTCATAACCATGCTCGTTCCTATAAGTTTTAGGGACGGCCAGAGTTCATCTAACAAAAAGGTTTTGGTTCTACATCATAGTCCTATTGTTCTTGAAAATCCAGTTCATTCCAGAAGGGAGAAACTAGTTATTTTTCACTATCATCTTCTTTGTTTATTAAAAACAACTGATTTTCACTTCTGGCTACAGATTTTCACTTCTTACTAGGAGAATGACAATTTCAATATCCTCTCCTCACATCAAATTTTACCTCTTATTGATTTCACTCCGTGCAGTTTTTCATTCAAAGCCAGTTTAAATTCCATTTTTTTTTCCCCAGTTATAGTTTAAACATCTGATAAACCTTAAACAAGTCCACTTTCTCTGAAGACTTTACTTTGGTTGTCACGACGACCATTTATAAGAATGGATTTATTTCATTCCACCTGTTTGATCTATACATAACAAAATATCTAGGTGAGCATATATATTAGAAATGAACAACAATAGGTTACTTGAGTGTTCTCAAAACCAGAAATCTACCATTCCAGTACAAATCTTCCAAGTAGATAATTTTTGTATGCATTTCTTAAGGCGCTAGCTAAATGGAGCATTGGACAGTTTGCTTATTTTGTTTCCCCAGAATCATGGATTAGCTTGCTAGATAGATGCTTCCAAAATGTAAATTTGTCCTCTTCTTGATTTATATGAATGCTTCCTTGAACATTCGTACACTCCTAAGCATGACTATCAACACCATATCTTTCCGATTGGACTTTCATTAATTTTACTGAATAATTCTAGATTCAAAAATTCTATACAAAGATTAATATAATGAATAATGATTGCGGAACTGAGCCGAACCGGCCGGTTCAGCTTGAACCGAACCTATCCGGTCTCCAACGGGGTTAATTCTCCAATAGAAAACGGTTCCAGCCCCTAGGAGGGCGGAACCTGATTGGATGTGGCCGAAACCGGCCGGAAATTGATGGAACCAGACGGTTCCGTCCAGTTCGAACTGGTACCAAATCATACCGGTCACCGACCTGTATGGGTCTCAGTACCGGTTCGACGAACCTTGGTAATGAAGTGGTGGATATGATTGAGTTGATCTTCATGTTATTTCCTAAGCATTATGATCCGGTATCTGCATTAATACTTAATCTGATAGCACTTACGGACAAAAGATATGCATGGCCAGCAAACAATAGGTATGCTGAAATTAAAATAAATGCAAGGCAATTCGGTGAGCAGTCAAGGATTGCTACACTACAGTGATTAGATCAGACATAAATAGGTTGTCCAGTGGATCTCCAATAGAAGCATTTTTCCATGAGATCTGTATGTATTTGAAGTTATGAATGTGATTCTTGATGAGTTGATGAATGGAAATCATAGTCTGCCTTTTTCAAGCAAAAAACACCTTTCTTGTGTAGTAAATGGAGCAGCAGTCTTCCTTCAGGTTATCAATATCCGAACAGTGAGAAGCTCCTTACCCAAACTGTACTACTTCAGATTTGATGTAGAGCAATGACAAGGAGAGAACTGGTTTGTCACATTGATATGGTCACCAGAAGAATGATTTTGTTGTATTAGGTATTAGCAAGCAGATATTCTTGATTCAGGTGTCTTTTGATTAATTTATATTGACTAAGAGAATTGGTTGCCCTATTATAATATGTTGCTGTGATAAAGAAAGAGAGGTCCACGGCAAACCCCAATTAGCCTAGAAAACATAAATGAAATTTAAATAATACCGATGGTTGAGGGGGTGATAGATTTCTAGAATGAAGCTTATAACATGCAACCAATGTAAGCTGTTTTTCCTTACTTGATGATCAGCCAGAATGGTGAGACCAAATTCAAATCTTTTTCACATGTATAATAGGCCAACTAGATCCAATCAAAGTACCAACTATTAGTCAATTTTATTGACATTTTTTGCACTTTCCATTTAGTTTAATTGAATTGTAGAAAAGATCTGTTACATTATAGGTTTTATCTTTTTCTACTGATCAGCTAGCTAGGTGCTTCTAACCTTGAGTGCTTAAGAACAGTACGAGTGTGTTAAAGCCACTCACAAGTTCTGCACGAAACCAAGTTGATAGTTACTGAAGCCTACTGGCAAGGGGATGACCTTCATTATGATTTTTTACACTTAAACATAAATCACAAACCTTATTAAAATAACTCTTCCGAGCTCTCAGGTTATCATAAGGAAGCAAAGTTTCCTCAACGTACAATTAGCTTAAGAAACTTGGGTAAATGATGTGATGACCCTGTGACAAGCATAGTGGACATCTAAGGGAGAAGAAAAAGGCAAACTGACGCAAAGGAGATCTAGAGAGAGTAAAAAAAACAAAGAAAGAGACACTAATAGTGCTCTGAGGAATGACATGGAGATGCTGCAATCAGGGAGAGTAAAGAGAATGGAGAATAAGTCAATATAGCATATTCAACTTCAATGAATATTATTTTGATCTCTTTAAGAACTTTCTTGTATGGTAGCACATGCTCCAAGCCAACTTTCATGTTCAAAAACTCACTGCTAGTACCAAATAATTGATTAAAATATAGTAATGGCAGCAGTTCACTCATGTTTTATTTTATGAATAGAAAGATGACTTTTTTTATTCAGAATAAGACCATTAGTTCAAACACTACTAAGAAAAGCTCTCATTACTTTGATCCAGTGAAACTATGCTACTATCCTTCCCCAAAAAATTCCAGATTGTTAGTAGTAAATTCTTTTTCTTTTCTTTCTTGAGCCAAAAGTATGAACAGCTCCATATTCTCCGGAACCCAGTGCCATAGCCAAAAAGAAAACTAGAAGAAAGCAAAATACGGCCCTCGAAAGTGGCATAGCCTTAGGATCCAGGACCTCACTAGCATCACGAAAAACTTTTCTCCCCCAAACTGCTTCTAATTTACCATAAACTACCCTCCAATGAATCAAGAAAGCACCAACTAATCCGTTTAATAACCTCTGTTTTCTCTAGCAAACCAAGAACGATACGTGACTTCTTCTTGATTTTTTTTTTGGGTGAAAACTTCTTCTTGATTCATTTTTCACCCATTCCAATTCACAGACTACTCTAGATTGGCCTACAGAAATCCTAATCTAACAATATCATCACCCATAAAGCGAGAAGAACTTAAGAAAAATTAATTTTTTTTTTTCAAGAACTTTCTTGGGGCGCGAAACATTGGCAAAAATAAGAGAAAATTCTTACAGGTAGAAATATCAAGCAAGAAATGGCATTACCAGGAAGCTAACCGAGTCCTCTGTTACAATGCTTCTCAACTCTACTGAAAGATGCTTAGATGATCATCAACAAACCCAGAGGCCGAGACGGCAATGGCTTCTATCACCAAGAAGTGAACTAACCCATAAAAGGGAAAAAATCAAGATTTGGAATTTACATGACCTAAAAGATGCATACTTTATAACGAATAAGAAAGAAAAAAAAAAAAAAAAAACAACAACCAGAGTCGTTCGCGAACCCTGTGACCAACTCTCGCAAAGTATGCGACAGGGAAGCGAGCAGAAGAATTTGTGACACGAGCGTAAGAGAAAATATGCGAGCGTTTTTTCACGAGGCCGTACAAGCGAATCGGCAGCTCTCTCCCGATCCGACACGGGAAAGTGGAACCTGTGAGCGCGGGCTGATCGGAGACAGAGCTGCATCCCTATTTAGAGGCCCCCCACGGCGCTTCTCGCAGGAGTTGGCGACCGTGACGTATCGGTCTTGATGCGATTTCGACGCATCGGACGTGACACCAACTTTTCCTTTGATTCTCTTCACTGACTGTCCGTACAAAGATGCCTATGCGAACATGTGATCTGGCGCTCTTTTATAGTTTTTAAGTTGTATAATCTGTACATAACCATCGCTTACCGCACGCGTGGCTTAGTGGACGGTGGAGGCGCGTGGTCGCATATATGTTACAGTACGGGGCTATGGGGAGGACTTCCAGCAGAAAAGGGAAGGCCCGGAACGTATGCGGAATATATTGGAGAATATTCGGTGGGCGCTACAAAGCGTCCTATCTTTCGGCCGGTCGGACCCAGATCTCCGGAGACCGTGAGATCACGCCGGATATTCGCCGCTTGGGTGCGGGAGGGGCCACTATTATCACATGACAAGAACCTGTGATCGAGTTGATGATCATGATCCAGTACACAAGGATGAGGACATCTGCACGTAATGGTATCTTTAGACACTGTTGTTATTTCCTATAATAAATAAAATAGTTAATGCTGTAACCATGTTTGCTGCATGTAATTATCATATATCCTTGTTTTAAGCAAGGCATTGTGATATCGGCTGCTGGTTGGAGGGCATCTCGATCATTCCATCCCTTTGCCGTAAGAAAATAGGTTTGAGATTGGGTTAGAACTCTGAAATGCACCCATATAAAGAGAGGAAAAGAAAGTAGAGAGAAAAAAAAAATTGAAAAAAAAGAAAAAAATAATAAGCAGAAGAAGAAAGAGAAATAAAAAAAATAAAAAAATAGAAAAATAGTAACCAGCCACGTATACTTATCATATATCAAAAGACCCTCCATAATTATTATAAAACCGTTATAAATTAACATTAGCAGTTATTTTACAATTTCGAAAAGGAGAAATTAAAATTTCAATAAAGCTATAATTTTTGCTAAACAATGATTTTTTTTTTTTCAAAAACCTCTATTCATCGTTATGATGCCCCCATTGAATGCTATTTAATAGGCTTTTTGCTTTTGATATAGCAGGTTGTGCTCATGTTAGAACAGCATGAGCTGCCGATGCAAAAAAAAAAAAAAAGAAAGCGCTATTTAGTAGTCTAGCCAGCTTTTGAGTTAACTTAGTATAATATAATAACTACAAAAATGACCACGACTATCATAATATAAAAAATATATTCTTTACCGATGACAGGGAATGTGCAGTGAATATATATAAACAATAAAGTTAAAAATAAAAATTATCACCTCTGTAATCATAATAGCCGTTACAATAAAACAACGACGAAATGGTGGTCGTTTAATTTTTTCCATCATCCACCGATGTACGATGCAGCGGAAGGCCTGGGAGAGCGGGGAAGAAGGGAACGTGGCCCGGTGAGGTGCTTGTCCCGTCGGGAATCGGGATGGACGGCCACAACGAAAAGGTGGCGTCTCGAGAGCGAGAGCCATGGAATCATTAGCCGAATATGCTTGTGAGGTCCATAGAAAGAGAGGATTTGACAGCGGACTGCGCGGACCACCACCGTGCGAGTGGGTCCCGCATAATATCATAACTTCTGACGAAGAAAGTTGGCTTGAACAATAAAAGTAAGTGTGGTGCTTATGGACACGTTTGTGATGTCCATGTCTCAACTTAATATGTTAACTCTTATGTCAATTATTTTCTCTGCACTGACACTGATAAATATAAATAAGTTTATGTATGTATGTATGTGTGTATGTATATATATATAATAGAATTTAAAAGTTGCCATCTAATTTTTGCGGAATCATGCGTGTTCCAAATCTAAAAGCTGGCATTTACTGGGCTTCAGGATGAGAAATAAACATTATGCTGCAAGAGGTGCAAACCTGTAACTAATACGAGTAAAGAAGGCAAGTATGATGGTTAGTAACATGGCAAAGGAAAATGAAAATGGCTTCGTGATTCCCACAAAATGACAAGTTTCATTGGTAAACAAGATGTTTGCTGGTTACACCACTAAAATTTGTCCGTGTTTAAAGAGGATATAACATCTTTGATCCAATCCTTTAAGGTTCAGAAGCTGGGTCAGCATCTTTGAGTTAATTCCACATGTAGACAATGTTCTTATCTGGTGAACCAATTCCTTTGCACCTTGTATTGTTAAATTTTCAAATGGCAACATGTTGCCATGCGTGTTCTTTTCAGAAACAAGCTGTGAAGTGGATAACATCACCAGTCTACTTGGAAACAATGGCCGAAGGCCAGAGGAGGTGGGACTTGGCCTAAACTAACCCAGGGCAGTGGGAGAAGAGAGGAGGAAATGAACATGGGTCCCGGATTGGGTATCGTACGTGTGGGCTCTACCTTGAACAAGGTGGTGGGTCCTTTTCTTTAGAAAATATATGCAATTCACATTTGCGATTTTTTTGAGAATTTTTTTTGATAATGCTAAGCAGCGCACCTTCTGTATGCAGTAAAATTGCTTGGCCCTGATGGATTTCAGCTATTATTTCATATAACTTTTTGGCACATAATCAAGAATGATGTTGTTGTAGCCATATATTAAAGTTGATGCATTTTCCCAAAAAATTTAGAATATATTAAATACATGATTGTTTGTATCTTATCATGTACCTAGACTATACATTTAATTATTAGTCTACCTAGGAAGATGTGGAGACATCTTACGAAAATGTGGAGACACCCTAGAAAGAGGTGGAGATTAATATATGTTCATGAATGGGTTTTCTAGATTCATGTAAAATCCACCTATAAATATCCATTCTTGGTGGTGTCTCTCATCTCAAAAAAAAAAAAAAAGCAATCTATTTTACAAGAAAAAAAAACAATCTATTTTACAAGAAACTGGAGAGAAGTGCTCCAAGAAAAAAAATCTTCTCTAGTTTTCTTCTTATTTCTCAAACACTATCCCCACTAAAATACCTTCTAGTTTTCTTACAACTACAATTTTCCGACCCTTAATTCATTCTCTAACACCATAGCAGAAGGATTGGAAATCTCCATATATTATGCTCACTCCTGAAAAAGATAATGCATTGGTGCTTAAAGATTTCAGACTTATTAATCTATGTAATACAATGTATCTGATTATGGAAAAAGTATTGGTTAATAGAATGAAGGATTGTATAGCATTGTTAGTTTTAGAGGAACAAGGAGCCTTTGTCCCAGGCAGTCATATGTCGACTGATAATATTTTGATTGCTCAAGAGATAATGCACTCCCTCGAGATAGTTTCAAAGAGAAACACGCTTATGGTTATTAAAGCAGATATCGAGAGGACGTATGATAGAATCAAATAGAACTATTTGTTCTAAGTACTTGCTCATTTCGGGTTCCATCTTTGATTTATTGCTTGGATAGGTGGGTGTGTTTGTGACCCGATGTTTTCTATATATTCTAGTAAATCGATCACCATCATCGTGGTTTACTCCAAGTCTCCAAGTTTGGGATTGCGTTAAAGTTGCACCCTATCGCCATTTTTGTTTGTTTTATGCCCAGACATGCTGTCAAAAGCTCTTTAGATAGCTGTGACTGGAAGGGACAGCATTGCATTTCAGCCAGGAAGAGATTTTATTCAGCCCAAAATTGAAGTTAGAGTTAAAGCAAGATATTTGTTCTCTACTATCAATCAGAGTTAAAAACGGGACCAAAATTAGTTCATCAAATGATGCCTGGCTTAACAATACCTCTCTCAACAGAAGGCCTATCCCAATGAAAGCAGATATATCCTTGGAGGACTGGTGTGTATCTAACCTTATTACTCAACCGAGGTCATGGAATGTCTAGCTGTTGCATGAAATTTTTGTTGTAGAGGTGGAAAACTCTAGGAATGATCAAATATTCTATCAGATTGCTACGAATCCGGCTTGAATTGCTGAACAAGCTTTCAGATGGGCTCTTGAGTTTATTGAGGCATCCTGATGCACTCAAATCACTAATTTCTGGGATATCTGCAGGTCTAGAAGCTCTCTTTTGAATTCTTCTATGCAGGTTCCCCTCCCCTTGGATTGGTCATGAAATTTAATTTTGATGCATCTCTGAAAGATGGCCTATGTGGTGCTGGATTCGTGATCAGAAATTGTTCGGGTAGGGTTATTCTTGCTAGCTCAAGATGCTTCCCAGCAATATCAGTTCCATGTTCAGAGTTAAAGGCAGCATGGGAAGGTTTAATGGCAACTATTTTAACGTTAAATTGTTCCAAAATTTTTGCTCGAGGGAGACTCTAACGTTGTCATAAATTGGATCAAAGATAACTCCTATGCTAAGGCTTGCAACCCTTTACTCATGGACATTCATCATATTATTCCAAATTTAGAATTCTTCCGGGCTGATCAGTATTTAGGGAGGCAACTTACGCTGTTGATTGGTTGGTAGGATGAAAGACTAATTTTGATCTCCCATTGGGGTCGTTGATTCCTTTAGCTGAATATGGATGAAGCAAAAAAGCATTACCTGGGTTTCTATGTCCAGCAATTGGCACCGCAAGGCTCTTTTCTTAAAAGATTAAAAAAAAAAGAACGTTGGTATTGCATTGTATGACTTCCTCCTTTATCTTGTTCCTTAAATGCTATGGTTTTTAGTATAAGGTCTGAAATTGTCTTAAATGATGTAAGTATTAGGGACAGTTAGTGTGTTCCCTATTTCTTGATTTTCTTACTCTTTAATAACGAGTTAGTTTATTTACATTTTTCACTTGTTTATAGTTTTATATATATGTGCTTTTATTTTCTCTCTTTTGGAGATAATTTATCGTAGTATGTTCATGATGCCTTCAATAAACTTTTTGTTGACCTCAAACAGGCTCCTATAATATGTGGATAGCTTAGGATATATTGTATTTTAATCTTGATGCCGCTATCTGTTGATTAAATCTTTTATGCACGTACACATATGTTTTTATTCTTTAAAGTGCATGCAGCTTAGGGTTTTTTTTTTTTGGATTTAGACCTGAGAAATAGAACCGTACCATTTAAGACCAACTTCAACCGTACTGGTGACATTTCCGCCACATTATTTTTTGCGTTCCAAACTCCAGTCATATCTGCCGGTGATGAAACTCCGAAACGTAGATGCTAAACGAAAGTAGAGCTTTAGGGAGAAAGGAGCATGATTGAAGTATTACAAGTTCTCTGAGTGGAAACTACGGGCTCGTTTGGCTCGCAGGAAGTATTTTTCTTTTTAGGAATATGATTCCTAATAAGTAGTTCTCAAGAAAAGGATGTCTAAGAAAATACTTTTGGCATGTTTGGTTGACCATGGAAAAATGACAAATTTCTAAAGTACTTATGTTTGGTTGACAATGCACTTTTCTGAGAAAGTTATGTATAATTCCTATTATACCTTTAATAAAAATTAGGTCTTTAATGCCTCTTTAATGCTGAAGGGTCTTTTTGGGAAAAAAATAAAAATGAAATAATTTCCACCTCATAGGAAAGTAATTTTTCCATGTTTCTCATAGGAAAGACTTTTCCATAAAATGTAGGAATTATATTTCCATTAAAATACAATTTTTCTATCTCTTTCCTTTGAAAATTCCAACTAAATAAGAGGCATCTCATTACTTTCTCGTTGACCACACTTTTTTCCTTATTTTTTTCCGCAAACCAAACGAGCCCTACGCGTTATGTTGTGACAACTCCAAATCATGATGCTAAATAGAAGTGGAGCTTTCGAGAGAAATAAGAGCATGATTCTTTTAATATTGCAAGATCTCTGAGTGGAAACTTCATGCTTGGCATTGCCAACAGTTCCAAGGCATTATTAGGGTTTCACACTTCCACTTCTTAACAACGTCACCTTCAAAAGTGTGGGTTCCCCATATTATCTTGTTCTTCCAAGATGCCGTTACCACTCACGTTAAAAAGCGAGAGAGAGAGAGAGAGAGAGAGAGATTGGAACCGCATTTAAATGATGGGAAGTTCGTGTACAATCTGAAGGTAATTTGTCTCCCCTTTTCTTAAAGATATACTGAAGTCCCACAGTTCGATGTAATTTCTGTTATCAGTTTGAGAAGGAATCTCTGACAAGGTAAGAATAGTTTTTAGAAAACATCAGATATATCATGGAGGACTTTCTCAAAAATAAGGCTTGCATTGTTTGTCTCCGGGAAAGAAAAAGATGATAGGATATGATTTTGTTACACACGAAAGCAAAATAGTTAAAAAATCATGATTAGATCGACAGTTACATGTGTTAAATCACGGACTGTTTGGGGGATGCAGACAAACTATATCAAAGAAGTTTTTTTGAATAAACTCTATTGAATTATCTTGGATTATGTAGGGTTGTCGATTTATTTAATTGAATAGTGTAGGATTTTTCTTTTTTTATTGTTTGATTGCATCTCTGTAGGATGCTAGAGTACAAATTTGTCCTAGGGGGAAAAAGATGAGTTGAATCACCTATTTAGCTTTTAAATAAAGATATTAAAGAGTAACATAGGTAAATATATGTGAGGAATAGATTCCCAAATTTTAAAAATAATGTTGTACTCGTACAAAAACATGTTATTATTTTTAGAAGTGATTCGAGCCAGGCTACTGATTTCTTGGAGGTCTTTCTAGTGCCTTTTTTGTTTTTAAGATAAAAACTGCATTGAAGCCCTTCCACCGATCAATATGATGATCAGAAGTTTGGATGTTCCATCCTTAGTTGCATCAAAGATTTGTACATGGTGCTTAAAAAATGGCCTAGTTGAATAATAACACCTTACAACTACAACCTTGGATGTTCCTCTCTTCTGGCATGGATAGTCTCCTAGTAATCTTGATGGATATGCTTCTTTTGCCTATCTAAAATTTTTAACTTTCAATATCATCAAATCTCCTGCTCCATGATAACCATTTTGGCTAAAGCCTATAAAGCATGTCTAATTCTAGCTTTATGAGCCCAGCATTAGCAACTATGGCATCCTACTGAACCTTTTACAAATCTATAGACTAATGCTGGAGGCACCTCCACACTTCCATTCTTAAAAAAAACATTTGCGGCCTGGAAAAGTAAAATGCATAATTTCTATAAAATTTCCATTTGATGCATTGATGTCTATCTGTATCTCTCATATTCTGCAATTATCGAAATCCAAAAGCTAAAAATAAATCAAGAAGCCAATTAATGTCTTGTAACTTAATCTCGTGTCGTGTCTCTATATTACCATTCTATCCTTATAATTTAATATTTGCACCATTCCGCATCAAACAAAAATTAATTTGTCATCATCAGCAACCATGTTTGTCAATTAGCTCAGAATAATATCAGCATTTTATCCAATCTGGTCCAATGAATCATTTCCTCTTAGAGCCCCATGTCAACTTGTAAGGGACAGAATGCTGCCATGGTGACAACATTTCCTACACTAAGCCATTGTGACAACATCATCAAGAAAAATTTAAAACTCTTCCCCTTTTCAAGAAAAATCACACTCTGACAAGTGTTTCCCAAGCGTTATCATCGTACAATGGCTTCAAAAAATTATGAGGAATAGGGACAGAATGCTGCCATGATGACAACATTTTCTACAGTAGCCATGGTGGCAAATCATCAAGGAAAATTTAAAACTCTTGCCCTTTTTAAGAAAAATCACACTCTGACAAGTGTTTCCCAAGCGTTATCATCGTACAATGGCTTCAAACAATTATGAGGAATAGGAGTAGTCAGACAACAAGTATTTTTAAAAGAATTTGAGAGGCATGCCACTCGTAAGACCTTGCTCCACTAAATAAAGCATTCCCTTGGGAAGCTACCCTGTAGCCCGTCGACGCGCGGTGATCAACAATGCGCCTCCCGGCAGCATAAGCACTTAAAAGACATCCGCTGTAAGGTCCACAGCCATCCCACCAAGATGGCAGCATAGCTGAAACAGAATGTCCGCCTTCAGTAGTGGCCTAGATTCAAAATACACAGACGTTGATTAAATTCGGAGATCGGATGCTCTATATCTGGATACTGCTAGTGGGAGTACTACTGGTCCGCTGGTATCAAGGTAGCGTTGGGATGACGTACTCACATATGGGTGTTGATCCCAATTGGAGAAGTTCACAGGTCGGAAAGGGTACGTAAAAATTTACAGCCTGTATTAAACATTCCCTAGTGGAAGGAGGACCTAGTGGGGGCTGCTACACGGGTGAGGTTTCCTCTCTCCCCTCCTACTCTGTACCCCCCCCCAAAAAAAAGTCCACAGCCACACATAACCCACATATTGGTCTAAAAAAATTTTCAGACTTGATACAAAATATTTTGGCCATTATAAAAAAGAGTTGGACAGAGTTCAAAAACGAGATCAGCTGCATTGAGAAGCCGAATCATTGTTCAAAATTTTGCAGCCCATAATTTAGTTGAATAATCTTTTTTTTTGAAATTGAATATCTATTCGAGATCTACAATTTTGGCTAATCATACTAAAATTTTATCGTTTAGGGCCCAAAATTAACTGATCAAATCGAAAGTTTCTTTTTGAATAAGACTTTAACTAAGCATAGCTCTCTATCCGAAAAGAATAAGACGGAGTAACAAAAAATAGAGTTGATGTAAAAGTCGAGATCTACCATCTTAAGAATTTTAGGTTTTCTAGAATATTTCTAAATTTTAGCCTTTTTCAAAATATTTATATTAATTATATTTATTTTAGAATACCTTGTCCTATTCGAACTAGATAAGAAATCCAATCCAAATTGTGGCAGGGGACTTTGCTAGTATTATAAATAAAGGCTATGTACCTCAGTTTAAGATGTAGATGATCAATGAAAGAAAAGAGGACTTAAGTCCTACTTTCTTAATTTTTCTTCATTTTTTTTTAGGATTTGAGTTGAAAAGATCAAAAAAAAGCTTTTTTTCTTCCCGATTAGATCATGTATCATGTCTCCCAGCCCCTCAATCATACTAACAGTTCCATAAAAGTTAAAGCGTGCGATTGGGAGGGATGTCAACAGGAATTAATACCAAATATTTTATCCATCTCCTAACGGAATGGGATAGTTTTAACCTAAATTAAAATAGGAATGGTTTCAAGAATTAAAAAACTATCCAATTTTGGTTTCTATTATGATTTCGATGATTCACTAATTGAAAACAAAATCTGAAACCAAACCTGACACCAAACCCAAACCAAAATCGAAACATAACATATTTGATATTTAATACCCTTAATACAATCCAAAATATTATAATATAAATTTAGTTAGATGATAAATTATATTATAAAAATTATAGATGAATTTTTTAATTTGGGTATTTATATGTGAGAATTTTGAAATAAATAAAAAAAGATTAGATGGTTTCTATTTTTTATTTTAATTTTAATTTTAAATATTAGCTATAATTTTTTTATTTTAGTAACTGTTCAATTTTAAATTCGATTTTAGGAGGTGCAGCCGATTTCGATTCCGAATTTGGTGTTTTCAAATCTGCTGGTTGGCATTCCTAGGTTGAGGATGCAAGGCACTCGGAGGGGCGGAAAAAAAGGCCCAAAGGGTGTTTGGGGCCCATGAGAGGGGGGCCCACGCTCGAATGGAGATAATGTTGCATGCGGAAATCCGTGCACGTCCCATGCTGCAAAGTTTTCTTGGTTCGCTGCGCTCTGCGGTCTCTGGGATGCAGGCCATGTTATGAATTTGATAACAGAGTAAAGGGCAGGAGCGTGCGAGGGAGGCAAGGATTCATTCAAGGCTTTTGATTTCTAATATAGCCATGCTTTGTTTGGGAGCACTAGTTAATTGAGGAGGCTTAGCTGTCTCTGTTTGGATAAAATAATGAATTGGCTGCTGACCAGTAAAATTTCTAATTTTATTTTTTATTTTTTATTTTTATTATTTATTTATTTTTTTTGGGTGAAAACGGCTCTATTGGAATGCATAAGATGCACTGGTGATCCACTAGCTTGCGTCCCATATAGAAAAGCTTTTATGCTTTCTTCTGCCCTCCAAACCTATGTACCAGTAAGCCATGCTCTAAATTATGGTACTAGTAAGCTTTTATGGTTTATCAGGGGCACACCCTTGTATGCACTACGTGGCCATACATAGAGCTGAAATCAGATCAGATACGGATTGGATACTAACTTATCTATATCCATATTTATTTTATTTGATGAATATAGATACAAATACGGAGGTTAGTCGGATCCAAAAATTCATACGTATATTTGTTTTAAATAGATACAGATACAAATCAGATATCAAAAGTAAAAATATAAATTGCATAATTAAATTTTATGACCATATAATCAAAAAATATTATTATGTGGATGGTAAATCAAGATATTAATGTGGCCGTTTATTTTCTTAAAAGTCCATGATTGTCATATAAAATTAAATAAAATTATAAATAAAATCGAATATTCGAATACGAATCAAATAGTTGTATATCCATATCCATATCTATTTTTTATGACGAATATAGCATGGATATGGATATTAGTCAGATACTCCAATTTGTATCTATATCCGAATATATTCAGAAACCAAAATAGATCCGGACGGATATTATTCGATCTATTTTCATCCCTAGTCATGCACCACACCAATCACTATAAGATGCATTCCTTTGGATCCCATTCATCATGCGCTAGTCTGGTGATTGGCCCACATAAATGCATCTTTGTAATTGGCATAGTGCACGGCCATATTGGTGCATGCGGTGCATGATATAATTTCTTCTAAACATGATGGTAATATGGAGAGTCAAATAAGTCTGTCAATTAGTATTATAATAATAGAGATAAACAGAGAGGATATCCATGGTCCTTCAAAAGAGCAATAATTAATAACTGGTGGCTCGGCAACTTTTTTTGGGGCAATCAATGTTGCGTGGTGATGTATCATATGCTTACCAACAATTATCTAGATAGAATTTGATATTACACGAGCCCACTCAAGGGTCGTAGGTCCCATGCTATAATTAGTAGATGGAGATTTGACACATCACTCCCACGTTCCTAAAGGGAGACAATTGAGCCATTAACTTTCTAAATAACACAACCAATTCTATGAGCACCCAAATACATACTTCATGTGGCCCTTGTTCTAGTTGTCATTTAATGATCAAGGCTTACCGATCAAAAATTTCCTTTTGATCTCCCGTTTACAATGGCAATTTTATCTTTTAGTTGCTAACCTATTTACAACACAATTATGTAAAACAAATACAAATATGTTTGTAAAATTGACATAGCAAGAAAGTATAAATGTGTATAATTATATGTGAGGACTAAAAAGTAAATGAAATATCGTCAAGGACCGACCATTAAAATGCAGTCACACCAATTCGCCAGAAAGGAGAGCTCTGCTTCATCTCTGCAACGGTCTGTGAATCGTATTAAAGGTCTTTGGTCATATTCCTAGGATGAACGAGAGCCACCTATTTTCGAAATGGTTGATATAGTGGCCATCCAAGATTGTATAGCTCTCTATTGTGCAAAACGTGCACCGTATAATTTTAGTATAAATAAGATAAATAATGGACTCTCAGCGCCATATACTTGGTTGTCATCATCCTTTGCCAAAACTATTGCTGTCCGGCACAAAAGGCAAAGAAGCTTGCAGCTACAATTTGCGATCGCATGCTCGGGTTTGGGAGATCGTTGGGTACTCCCAACCGGTCGGCCCACGCGGCTTATCGTACGGTCAACCAGGCCAGGGATCCCAATTGACATGGCCCATCACGCGGCCCACGCGGCCCACTCCTGCATTTTAAGTGGGCTTGGTGCAGTTTAAGCGGCCATCCGAGTCAAAACCATCACACTGGATTTGCCTATCCTAGCACTTCGTATGGTGCTCTCGCACGCATATATACATGGCATAAGCACAAACAGGATACCTATCATCTAAGCAATGGTTAGACACATGTTTAGAGATTGTCCCTTGAAGCTTGCATTAAACTTTTTCCTTTCGGTTTTATCGAGTTGTGATTAAAGAGAAGATCGTTTGCCGCCAAGGCGGTAGCTCAGTTGGAACGGAGCTCTGCTTCTAACCAAGCGGTTCCAGGTTCGAAACGCGCGGGCGTCGATTAAATGTGGAGACCGGATGCTCCTAGCCTGGACGCGGGGTCTAGAAGTGCTACTGGTCGGCTGGTAGCCTTGGTGGTGCCAGGTGTGACGTACTCACACATGGTACTCGAGCCAGAGCCCTGTGGGGTAACTGAGCCGGGGCCACGGGTGGGGAGGGTATGAGTAATATATGGCTGGGGCCTGGTGAGCTGGGCCTATACCAAACGGTCATTCTGCCCGAATCGAACATAGTCCTGGCGGGGGCGGGGCCCGGTTGGGGCTGCTACGCGGGGGTGGACTTGTCCTCTCCCCCCTACCCCCTTTTTTTAAGCAAAAAAAAAAAAAAAAAAAAGAGAAGATCGTTTGCTGATTGAAGAGAGGATTAATTTTTATTTTTTATTTTTTTGCATTATTTGAACTAACTTGATCAAGCCCTATTTTGGCCTGAGCTCGCATTTAGCACATGAGATTGGGTTTCATAGAGCTTAGAGCAGGTGTATGGCAATCCATGTTGAGCCCTAGATCACTTGTGGTCCAACCCAACCTGCCTGGTATTCATCCGACCTATCTAGTAGAACTTTAAAGAAAGTCCTCTTCCAAACTTTTTGAACAAAAAAAATGAATATTTAGTATTTTCCTCTGTACACTCTTTTATCTCATCTATTTCACCAGCAAACTCAAACTCCTGAGTTGGAGGCATGAGACTCGAGTCATCCATGTGGGTTTCACCATGTTCTCTTTCTCCCTTAAATGTTTTCGTATGCACTTCACATGTCGAAATTTAGCTTTTGATTTAATTATTTCATTTCAGACTTGACCACGTCTTGACGTCTTGAGTCATTTTGTTCTACAAGCTATACATCGTGTATGGTCGGTCCGCATTCCCCTTTGAGGTCTAGGATTCAAATTCTAATGGCAATCCCACTTTATTTCTCTCAAAAAATCTCAATTTATTTAATACTATCGTGATCCATCTCACAAAACAATTCCCGCACAAGAGCACTGGACCCAACAGCAATGGCTCATAGTTTAAATATTCCCTGGTCTAGTGTGGACGAAGCTCATTTGGAACAAGAGAATCCTCTATTCATGTAACTCTATCTTTGATGCAAACAAGTTAGTTGGAACTACAGAATCCTCTCTTTTTGCAAGTCTTTTTTTTTTTTTTTAAATCTAACTACTTTATAGAGCGCTTGAATAAATACATCCAGTCGTATATGTACCATTGATATATCGTGAAGATAAATTGATAAAGTAAGAAGTATTTCACAATGTAGATCCACTATGATCGGCCACATGAGAAGCCACCCAATCAATCACCTAGTTAGCATATCTGAAAACATACTGAATTGCACATAAGGCAATACTTGATTTAATTCTCCAAATATCGATTACCAATGGATAAATAGACCCTTGATGTTGGGTTCATCCAAAAAATCTGGAGATATCTTCTGTTGAGTTGCCTTCCAATATAATATTCTCTACCTTTATAACAGTAATGGCATAGACCATGCCCTCCCATGCCAACTCTTATTTGAGTCAATAGGACAGTTTCATCCATGAGGAAAGAACCATCAGTTGCAACAAGAGCTACCTTGGATTCCCAATTAACAAATCTTCCTGCACCAAATTAACTCATGTTCCTCGCATTACCATCGAAGTTGAGGCATAGGGGTTCTCATGTGAGGTATACCACATAGAACCTGCAAAAGAAGAATCTCAGATTTTCCTAATACCCATCAATCCCTCCGATGTCTTAGCCTGCATAAGTTCTTGTCAGACTAAGGGTTCAAATCATGGATCCGTATTGCAGTATTCCCTAGTTCACATAGATTATAAGCCAGGTCCGCTCTGATATCATTTTTAACAACTCAGGATCTCACCGAAAATATTTAGCCGAAAGATATTATTTGGGTTCCTTGATCTTATATAAGTACCCAAGATATACCCAGCGAATAACTAATGTGGAGCTAAACACATGCCCAGATGAGTCCTCACTATATAAGAAGTAAGAAAATCTAACCAAGAGAAAACAAGGAGATTAGAAAGGAGAGAAGGTTGTCTATTAAACAATAGCCATACGTTCACCTATAAGCCCTACGCCAAATAAAAGCCCACGGATCCCAACAAGGGTTGCCGTATGGTGCTTGGGCCAACAAAGAAAACCAACCATAGCTCCGTGCCTCATGATATGTGCACCCTTTGTATAATAATACTTCTTAGTGTTCACTCTAAAGTCTAAAATGACGAAGAAAGAGAAGAGAAGCAAGTGAAATTAGATGGAAAGTATATATACATTCCAAAACAACCTTGATTGCTCGGTCATAGCCGTCCATCAAATGATCTTTTCTTTTGAATAAAACATGTCTTCTCCTGAATAAAAAGTACTTGAAGGTACAACATTCTTCTATATCTTTTTCCAATGGGAGCGGGCCTGTTTATATATCTCTCTTCTTGATTCTATAGTTTAAAATACTGAGAACAATTTTTAAATTTATTGGCTAATGAGTACTTTTTTTATACGAAATACACCATCACCCCCTTTGCAAAAAAAAAAAATTACTGAGGGAATGAGAGAGTGAATATTTAACTTGGGAGTGCAATCATTTCAAACAGACAATATTTTGAACAAGGTCAATGGGATCGTAGACATTGATCGTTAAAAAACTCCGTCCTACTATCAAATATATGCGTCATGCACAAGGAATGATGTTGGGAGAGCAGAATTTTCATCAAAAAATTGACGATGCATGCAAAAGTCCATAGCACCAACAAATAGGTCAACCAATTCAGCCATTATGTAGGATCCCTCTAACAATGTTATCCAAATTCCAACTCCTGGCTTAGAGCCTTGGAGGCATAGCATGTAATCTATTTTGGCTCCATGGCATGCAGTTTGACATTAGAACTCTTTTAGTTCACAGAAAAAGGAGAGGAAAATGTGTAGTCAATGTAAAATTAGAGAGTACCTCTAGTTGGAGTTTTTAAAGGAGAAATATAGAAAAGTAGTATTTTTAGACAGAAATAAATCCACTATCTATTTACATCAAACAATACATAGAGTAACTCTCGATATGATAGTAAAAACAAGTCGGACAGGAAATGGTGTTTCCAGTGGCAGATAGGTGAGTAATAGGTAAGAGCCTGCCATAAAGATTTTCTTTTTTCTTTTTCCCCTGAAGTAGTAGACAAGGATTCATCCGCCAGGGTAACTGCATTCCTCGCCACAATAGCAGGAGACAATAAACGACCTTGAAGAATCGGTTCATTCCCGGACTTTCCAAATTCCCCAAAGAAAAAAACCACCAACTGAGCAAAGATAAATAAATAGATGAAGGAGAATATTTCTGCTCGTTGGCCAGGAATAACGACAAATGGGCTGGGCTCTGCAACATTCACTGACTTTAGGCTCACATATCACTACCAGTTAGCAATTAAGCCCATATCATATGCATAGGCCGAGGAGAGGTAGTAGACATAGACGAATGGGTAGTAGCATGATCATGATCTTTCTAGTTGTGTGTGGTCTTGCCTGCCGAATGTGGCTCCACTGTGGGGGTGAAAGGCAAATTTGATTCATGGAGGAAGCACAGAATGTGCAAGCCTAATTGTTCTTGATTTTTTTTTATATGATTTGTAAAAGAAATTAATTAAGAATTATTAAGTTCTTTTTGAATTATTCATGAATTAACTAGACTAATTGAAGAAATCTTTATAAATTACAAATTTTGATGCGCTCTTTTTCTGCTTGTGGTGATGGTTTGCTATAGAATATTATTAGGACCTCTTCTACGATTGTTTTATTAGTGTATACAACTAACCCAACATCTTTTTATCTTTTCTTATGCTTAATATTTTATTTTTTTGTGCTCTTCTTTTTTTTTTTTTTGGATATTCTATCAAAATCTTTACTTCTTTTTTTTTTTGTGTATGTTTTGAGTTTACAAGCTCTAAAAAGCTAAAAAAAAATCTTTTTCTAAAGTAGAGAAAAAAATCCTCCAAGGCACCATATACGTACAGGGTGCGGAGGCCGAGCTTCTATTAGTTGAACTAATTTAATTATTGTATAACATCAATTTGAGTCCAAATTGGTTCACACTTTTATACATCATTTTTAAAAATCTAAAAAAAAAAAGGAGTCTTCTAGAGATCAGATATATTAGAAGCTAAAATTTATGAGAAAAACTTAGAACTTTATGATCTTCAATTTTTTTAGCAAAATTTTTGTATTATTTTTGTTTCTAAATATAAATCAAGAAACTATATAAATATAATATAATTATATATTTTTTATTTCATTATTCTTTCCTCCTGCGCAACGCCCTTCTATCTTTTCCTTGAGCAGTCAGAACTCGTGATAAACTACGTACCTAACCTTGTACAAACAATTAAACCTGAAATGCCTCATATTTCATTGTCGGTTGCTTCCATGGGCATGACGCAAGCCCATCGCCCATCTGCGGCTCCTGTGAACCATTCCATGGAATAACGACAAAGCTTTCTCATCGCGACCCTCTCGGTGGGAAGTTTAAAAAAAACAAATCGCACCTCACGAGCCACATATAGCAGCAAGCCAAGACGCTTTTGTTGACATTATTTCATCAAATCTTTGAAACCACTCTACTCACTCTACATGGTTGCACCCCGCTGCCGAGTATTCATCACTCGAGTAACTTTGTTAATTGTTGATGCCCTCGTGTTTAAGTTCTGCCATTTTCATCTGACTAAAAATTTAAATTCATTCAAATCTAATCATAAGTATCATGATCGACCTATGATCAGGCTTTATAAATTTGTGTTGCAGTATCTCCTAGCCTATATAGGTTATAAGCCAAGTTTGTTGTGATACCATTTGTCAAAACCTATGATCTTACCCAAAATTCCTAGTTAGGAGATATTTTTTAAGTTTCTTAGTTTTGTACAAATATTCAAGATCTTTTCAACGAGTAATCGGTATGGGACTAAACATACATCCGTACAGATACTCACATATCACCCCTATGGTAATAGTGCCACTGCATCTGATGCATGGTAACTAAGTAGCAGACAATATATGTTGAGATGGGTCGGGTGCAGCTGGAAGAAATAATTGACTCTAGAGGGTGGTGACGGTGGGTGACAAAGCATCGCCTAACCTAACCAAAACGCATTCTAAGTTCATAGGCATCTCTCTGGATTGGACACTTGTCAAGTGGGAATTTCGTCTTTAAATGATAAAAAATGATTGCAGAAAGGGTATAGGATTCCAGTTATCCAATATTTACCTTTGTGATTTTCTTATAGAAGGATGGATGACTTCAGAGCCTCTTAGCAGACGAACTACTAGGCCACTAGATTTGAAATTTGACAGCCGAGCATTAGCTTTGTCCATTCCTATCTTATTATAAATCCTATCCTAGAATTATCTTTCCATTAGAATCTCCAAAAGTCGTCACCCTTTTAACTCTTGAACAAGTAAGAAGGAAAAATCTTAGCATAATCCCAATGAGCAAGTGGAGGGTTTTACTGATTAGGACATCATCAGCTTTTGGTAATATGACAGGCAAATGAAAGTAGAATCGGCCATCATCAGCCTACCATTTACATTTGCTATTAGCATCATTTTTCATCTACTATCTTGTTGGCTGCAGCTGTAGTTGTACAGTCTGATCAGCCATGCATAAGAGCCACTTGGACTGGACCTTGGTCCAAGTTTTGGGAAAAAGTTCCGGTCGCCATCTTGTTGTAGTTTAAAACAAGCCGAAACCAACAGGCACGCCATTCCCGACTAATTGGCATCACAGGCCGAAGAACAGGCCTAGCCCATGCCCCATAAGCTGTCTCTCTCTCTCCCTCTCCTTCTTTCTTTCTTTCTTTCTTTTCTTTTTTTTTTTTTTTTTTTTTTTTGCTAAGACGAATATTTCATACAATACGAGTACAATACTTTTAATAAAATTAGAAAACAAAAGGTCATGGAGTGCCCGAGGCAGCGCCTCCTCTCTGGCCCATATGATGCCTCTGGAATGGCCGGCTATGTAGGCAACCACCCAATTCGCATGCCTCTCTAAATACATGCTTAATCTGTAAGGCTATCCCATCCCTCACCATTTCATCTCTTTCAAATGTGATTTACACACTACAACTAGTTTATTACCAATGATTAATATATTCTCAATTTGATGGCTTAGACTAACCATTACTTGAGAAGATGCCTTCCACGAGCCTATCAATACATATGCGTCGATGTCATCCAGTCCCCAGTATCTTTTTCTACTTAGTGCAAATTTGGGCAAGAGAAATTTAGATTTTCTCCTCATTTTTCAAATTAGAGCTCCCAAAACTGCTTTCTTCTATAATTCCATCATATACCCAATTAGAGAACCAGATCGGATAAGAATTTTTTATTTTATAATTAGTTCTAAGTCTTTCTTCTCGCAAAAAAAAAAGTTATAAATGTTCAAGATGTATATGCTAAGAAGAGATTTTGGGCTTTGAGCCTTGGACCTGATGATGACAACCTCAGGATGGTCTCACTGTATTCATCAAAAAACAAATCAATACAGTTTAATCTCTCAAAGCAAGATGAATTAAACTTCTCTTCAAACTTATAATTCTTTAGGCTTCAAGCCATCCATATGATCCTAATTAGCACTCTATCCTCAACTTGTGGACTTTATAGCCTCAACAGCCACATCCAAATCCTAATCAATTCATTTCATCCCGGTTTATTCTTATCGGTTCATCCAAGTCACCTTGTGCCTCCCACGCAAAGCAAGCTGATTCTTGGTTCTTGAGTGACCATGACAACTAGATTGACATTTTTTATCATAGCCCATGTCATAGATAGTTGCCCTGTTAAAATCCTACACGCAAAATGATAGAAAGATGAGAGCAAAATTAAATTAAATTAAAATTTCTACCACGACACGAGTGGTTCGGTTGCCTACGCTCCTTAGTGGGCCCGAATGGCTACCTTCGCCCTTGAAGCCGCGAAGAAGCCCGTGAGAGCCCACGCTCCCCAACCCCTCCATTGCGGCAAACGGCGGCCTACCATAAGCTAAAGACGTGCCATCAATACCAACGAGAATTATTAAATTATGCCAAGCGGTATGGCGTTCCCTCGCCGGATTTCTATGATCCGACTTGCTAAATGACCCACCACCTCAAAAAGGCCTCAAACTCAGGTTTGGAATCCGTATGCCATTTAAGGGCACGCGTTACTAATAATCTATAAGTATCAAGCAAGAATAAAAAAGAAAGACATGACTCAAATATCAAAACGAAAGCAAGGCAAATCCAAAGCTCTATTAATTCTTGAATTGGTATCCAGTATATACGAGCGATGCTCAAATGGTTCATATTTGACCATGACCAACCATGCCTCGGATATTAGGGAGGAAAAGGAAAAAAAAGACGATATAAAGAGTCTCTCTCTCTACCTAGGCTTGGAGGGGGTGATCTTGATGACGAGGCCGGGGAAAACGTCGTCGGGGTCGTGGATGTGCGGGTTCTGCTCGACGATGAAGGGGTCGCCGCACTTGTCGCTGATGGTGTGGAGGGTCTCCCCCTCTCCCACGACATATATCTCGTCGCATGGCCGGCGGCCGACGAGCTTTCCGCCGCGCACCGGTTCGATCGTGTTGTCCACCGGGCTTTCTCGGAGGGAGCTGAGCAAGACGAGGGCCACGAGGGCCAGCGCGCAGTACCACGAGGCGGCGTCGGCGACGGAGATGACAGTGGAAAGAGGTCGCTTTGTGAACGAGGCCATGGTGGTGTTTAATGAGAGGAGTGGAAGAGGAGTCATGGGGGTGGAATTTATAGGGAGGTGAGGGGAGATCCGTCGTGGGCCTTTGTGGTGGGTTCGTGGGGTTTGGGCTTTGAGACACGGGTTTCGCCCTTGGGAATGATCGTACGAGTGACGCATGATGGGTTTTGGACGTTTAGGGGAGTTGGCCGAGTTTGCTCTCGTAAGCTCTGCTTGATTGGGAGTGGACCACAAGACAGAAGTAGAGGCTCACAAGGCATGAAGTGAAGTGGAAGGGAAAGATAGTGAATGCTATTGGGTCCAGAGGGGTGATTTGGATCTCATTGCAGAGTCCAGAGTGTATGGTTTTGTCTTTTTGCAACTTCTTTTATTCGGACCGAGTAATTGATTGGCCAGGGACACTCGTGATTGTGGAAAGGATTGGGAGGAGAATGATCTTCAGCAACAAGGGATGGCTTTCTTATCTCCAAGCTCGTCATCCGAGTCTTATCATATGTCTACAATAAAGCATTTGCATTTCTTTTAAATTTTAGAGAGAGGGATAACTCTTTTGGGGCTCATCTTAGAATTCATAGACAGAATCCAAAATTAGTTTGATAGCCACTAAGCATAAGTTAACACTGATCTTTTATCATTTGTGAATCTTTGTTTATTTAGTTGTCTAACAATGTATGGGTAACAAGTTACAAGAGCATTCTAATTTCGATCTATAGGCACCTTGAACATGGTAGATTTTGATGAAAAATGGGTTTGGAAACAAATAAACGATCATGATGAACATTGTGGATCATCAATTTGATTTGCTTGATAGATGCCTGTCTTGTGGGCATCCTTGGGGTGGATGTCTAATTGGTGAAACACATTCTACAAACAATTTCATTTTTCTGTAAACAAATATCAAATTGCTATTATCCGGAAGGGTTGTTAATATATATTCCTCAATAGATGTGTTCAAACAAGTAACCTTGCATTAAAATGTACTATAAATAAGGTCTCTAATGTAATTAGGTTTGTATTAAAATGTACTATTAGATTAGGTCCTCAAGCAAATAAAGTCTCAACTAATGTATGAGGCTCCCGCTACTTCTTCATCTCTACGCATATGGAATGCATATGATATAAATATAAAACTAGCATATAACCCACGTGATGTATGCAATATAGCGTTTTCTTCTTTTTCCAACTACTTGAAACATAATATGACAACATACCATGTTATAATAAATACAAAGCTTTAATAACCAAATTTCTATTGCATATTAAATAATAAACTTTTAATACTGGGCAAGCAAATTTTTCATTATTAATATTAGAGTCATCAATACCAGCTTCCATAATGGATAGAGAACTCTACACGAGCCTTTTTTAGAAACTTATATCATCAATACCATTGGCTCCAGGCTATGCATGGGTATAGCTTTTTATACTTTTTTTTTTATTTTCAAAATTCAAATATACTAATTGTTAGGGGAATACGGCTTTCCCCCCAGCAATATAGTAACCCCGCCTCCAAAAGGCCGCGTAGCCGCCGACCTTAGATGACTGAGGTCGGCGTCCGACCTCGGAACGACCGACCTCGAGACCTCCGACCCGGAGAATTTCCGACCCCAGAGATCTGTCCTTGTCGACCACCTACTGCGGCCGTACCCCTCCGAGGTCCAGCCGAGGGCCATATCCTGCCACTGCCCCAGCATTTATTATGCGTGACCTCTGCAAACCCCTGGTTCACTCAACAATTAATACGAATCTCCGGCTTACTCAACAATTAATGCGCATGGCTCCTGTTATCTACGGACCTACGGCTCTCCACGGCAAACCAACTCAGCGGAGTCCAGTCAACAGTGATAAATCTCTGATCTCGGCCTCACCTCCGACATCAATGCAATGATTCACCTGATCCCGCACCAGTCCAAGCAACATGCCGAGCCGTACGACGGTCTCGCCGCATCACATCACAGGTAAACCGACCCCCTATAAAAGGGAATCCTTGCTTCTCAAAGGAGGAGAGAAGAAACTCTGAAAAAGACGGTTCTCCTTTTTCTCCCAAAAAATACAGATTGCCCCCCTTCTAACTTAAGCATCGGAGGGCCGGCGCCGGAAAACCCGGCCACCGGCTTTTCTGCAGGCACCCCGACGGAGGACGCCGCCCGCCGACGGACCGCCACTTCCCTGTGTCCACTTGCTGCTCCCCCTCCTCGACCGACGACCGCCCCCGGGTCCAATTTCCAGCAACACTAATCATCCATGCCAATCTATAGAAAGATAGGGTTGTGGATGATTAGTATTCCACTAGACTTTTTGGGACAAAATTATTATCATCATCATCATCATCTTCGTCTCATTACGTGGCCATGATGTTAATGATGGTGGGTCCTCCCACTGGTCGCCTGTTCCACCACCACCTTAAGCAGCTAAGCGAAAACCAAAACCAACTCAAAAATTATCCCAGCCATTCCTTGTGCTCTCATCCAACAATCAGGCTTCCACTACGACGGTGTGCTGCCGGGGACCCGCAACGTATCTTGGAATTTTGTATGCATTATGGTTGGGGGGGGGATGGAAGCAGACAAGACTTGTACATAACTGCCTTCTGGAGGACCAAATATTGTAGAAAAATCACAGGGCTGGGCAAGTGAGCAATTAACAATCGCAATTAATGTACTTGCTTTCAAGGATTAGCAATTTAGGATCAGCAAGAAAGGCTTATTGTACCAAATTAAAAACATACATAGGATAATCATAAATTACTATTACGCATCAAAGCATCCAATTTAGCCATTTTATATTCTTAATCAAATATTAAAATCAGGGTGCGCAAGCACCATTTTCTCAGAAAATAAATCATGCATGAAGATGGACCAAAACAGTACTGGACATTCAGAATTTCATATTATACAGAGACATCTTTTAAGTTTGAATGCCTATTCCAATTTGTTCTAGGAGGACCACTAGCTAGAATCAGATATGACACAAATGGGAGATAGGTTTTTTTTTAATTGAAATGAGAGGATGTTATTCCACCCGTACAAACATGAGATAGTTGATGTGGCTCATAATTTTTTCAGACATTAATGCCATTGTGGTGCATGCAAAGCTTGATTTATTTACGTAACGGAAGAAAAAATTGTTTCATGGAAGGTCCAATGATGTAAACATGTCCAAAACTGCATTTGTTTTTTTGCGTGTATGCAGGGGTTTATCAAATATGGTACGTAATAGTCATCTTTGATACTACAATTTATCGATAGAAAGATAAACATCCTCTTAAAGAAGGCTAATGGATGGATTAACTACCTGCTTCAAATAAAAGAAGAAAGATAGGAGAATGAAAATAGATATTTGTTTTTTAAATTTTTTGACTGTTCTATAGTTAGAAGCAAACTCTAGAGCAGCGTACGAGGCTTCGCTTGGAGGTCATTTGTCTGCAGCCACATGCACTATGCTTATCAATTTTTACTTGTTTAACTCATTAAAAGACCAAGAATGAGATTGAAAAACTAAATATATCATGCTTCGAATTCATAATTGATTTTATACCAAGACTTCAGCAAAAAGATTAAATAAACTATTCTTGTTAAAACTTGAGTTTTTTAAATTATGTGTTTGAAGAGCTCAACTATGTCAAATTATTTTACATAAGGTTGTAGGTCTTTGAAGAGCTCAACTACTTCAAATTATTGCCCTTAAAATTTGCTCAATTATTCCTCTAAATATGTTGCTAGGTTGTCCCGTTGGACTAGTATCCAAAGGTTGCACACCTCTCCTCTCCTCGCACATCCATGTGTAACTGAATTCAGATGAATGACCATTGCATCATTATTTGAATAAAATAAAATAAAATAATTTATTATTATACTACAATTGACCTCTTGTTTTCTAACAAAATGCTCTTCAGAATTTTTTTTCTCGAAAAGCTTCATTGATTCAGTGCATGTAGAAAGGGAGATGGAAAACGGTACCAACAAAATTGATGTCCATTAAAAAAAAAAAAAAAACATGTCCATCCAAGAATGACACCACCTAAGACTTGCACGAATGCCAGAGCCAACAGGGCAATGCCATTTCGGCTATGCCACAGCCAATTCCACGAATCATCTCTCACGGCCGTTCGAGGGATAGTGGGAGGGATAATTAGAGGAATGACCTGCCCACTACAAAGAACCTTTCGGTGTAGATTTGACTCGTAACTGGGGACATGTCATGGCCCATTTTATTCCACCATACTTCCCAACTTATCCCACTGACACACATGTAGCTAGGGTTGCCTGTTTTCTTATTCCTTAGACCTCTCTACTTGAGGTGGTATTTGGTCACCTAAATGAAATCACCAAGATTTTTTTATCTCGAAATAATCTAATTCTTGATGATTTAAGATCACCATATTTGATATACTATATTCTAGTATGAAATATTTTTGGATATCTATGAATAACTTATTTGGTATTCTATGAAAAATCTAAGATTGTTGATCATATAATACCAAAAATGTCACTGATATATTGCATAAAAATATATTTATTAATCATACAAAATATATTACAATAAAAATATTAATATGATTATTAATATATTTCATAAAAATATATTTATTAGTCTTATAAGTTATTAGTTCTATCAAGATATACTAACTGTTATTATATAATTAATATTTTATTTGTACTTAAATCATCATTTTTAATACTAATATTTATTTTTATTAAAAAAATAAGATAAATAGAAATAATATATTAAATAATTTTATTATATAATATAAAATACAATAATATATTTCAACTATAATTTAAAATTATTATTGAATAGTAATATGTTAGGAATATCACTAATAATATATCATTCCATCATACATCAAAAATACAATATTATATATCAATATAATATAATATATTAATGGTATTGATATATAAATTTTTTTGGTTGGACCGAGAAGCATTTTTGTTCTTGAATTTCAGCCAAATATCACTGTCATGAAGTGATCTTGGATGGCCAACCTCAAGGATGGGCATCCTCTTGCTAGGCTAGATGGTGATTTGAGGAGCGCGGATGGTTAGGAATTATTATCACAAAAGATCATCATGAAACAACTAAAGTGATAATCTTACCATCTTTACTTACATTATTCTTGATCTTGAGACGATCATAAAGGTATTGTGGGGGAGGATATGTGTAACCCTTTAAGCCAAGCTTGCAGCACCGGCCATCCGTGAGGCTAAATTAGCTTTTGTGGGGTCTCAGATAATGATGGTTAGATGAATGCCCACCACGTCATTGATCATCTATAAAACAAGCAAACCCTTCTTCCATCCCTTGGGAAGGAATCTTGTATCGAGCCTTTATACCCGTCCTTGTTTCTAGTAGTGGGCACTTTGCAGCGATATTTTTGGTTGCACGCGGGTGGGCGCGACTTTGCCATCCGGCTTTTCCCTTGGTGCCACTGTATCATACTCACCGGCGGGCCCTCTGAAGGTACCTCTAATTGCAGGGAGACAAAATAATGAACGTTGCGTGCTCGTGTTAGACTTGCTTGGATATGATAAACACTCCTTGATGCACGTGCACTACAAGTATGGGAGGATACTTGAATTAAGTAGCTCGAGTATGTGATTAACCTACAAAGCTACCAGTAATAAAGTATGTTTTATTTTTAAATTCATCGAGTAGAAGGTGTTTTTTTTAATACTTAATGAAGTTGAGGTGGATACTAAAGCTATGAATGACTACAAAATGAGTATTTCCGAAGAGGATGGGGAGAATCCCAACCAAAGAACTTTTTTTCCTTTTTTTTTTTTGATAGAAAAGGGTGGTGACCCACCTAGAATTTAAGGATGTGAGCAACCAAAGAACTTGTAATTGACAGAAAAGAAAGCACAAACAAGGCTCCACTTTGGACAAACATGCAAAGCCAGAAAAATAGGCACCAAAAATAGGAAGGAGTACCTCAACATATATAAAATGAACACAGCCAACCGGCAATAGGAAGTCTTAAATCTTTGTTAGCCTTTTCGGTCATGAACTTATTTTATTTTATTTTATTTTTATTTTATTTGCTTTGGCGGATTCATCATATAATGCGTGTATGAATACATCCAATAAGATCAAAAAACACAAACTCATGGAGCACCCGTGGCAGCTCCCCCACTTCTGATCACAGAGTGTATCCTAAATGGTGAGCCGCGTAAACAGTCGCTCAGTCGGCTGTTCTGTTGGCCTTTCTAAATACATGCTTGGCCTGAAAAGCCACCCCATCCCTCATCATCATCTCTATATCGAAGATCAAGAAGTAGTCCGTGCTCTCGCCCCTCAGACCTCCTTAAATCCACTTAAATCCACTTGATCACCGTAGCTGAGCTTATTACAGTCGGAACGTATCAATGCAACAAAAAAAAAAGTTGCACTCTTCTCCTACCGCCGCTCTCCTTCCAAATGCACCGGCAGATCACACAAGCAAGGGAGGTCCCAAGCTCTCTGGCATGCAGATTTAGCTCTCCTCTCCCTACAGAATCCACAGGATTGGAGAATGTCAGGCCTTCCCCTAATTCAATCACTAAGCTTAATGCTCAACCCAAAGAACATCTCAAAATTATTTCAATATCAATATGAACAATAAGGTCAAAATCCAAACCCCATGCGCTAGGAGCGAGCAATTGATAATGATGAAAAATTCTCTCACATGGAATCCCATTGTCTCTGTGTTTCGCAATATGGAGCATTGATCCATCCATATGAGTGCTGTGTATGAATTTATAGTTTTACTGTCAAAACATCGGCATAATGTAAATGCGTGTGCTGTGTCAACCGGTTTGGCAGCGATACAAGGCCATCCACAGTTAATAGTTAGGAAGTTTCTCCCCATCAACAATTTGCAAACGTATTCGTTAAAGTTTTTCTAAAGAAATGCCTGACCAAGATGCAATCACTGCAGCACAATGTCTATCCAACTCTCTTGATTAAAGTCTCTCTGCTCTATTCTTTAATTTTATTGTCCGTCTCAGCTTTCCACTGCTCAAATTGAGTTATAAATTAGGAGAAAAAGATTAGAACATTTACTACTTGGCCTCATTTGGTATAAAATAACTAATGCCATTAGTCAGAAATTGAAATTAGAGTTAACATACATGAAAGAATCTAGCTCTATTTCACAAATAAAAAAAATAGATATGTCATAATACAAAAGACAAGTAAAGAACACAACAGAGACGATTCGCTGATAATGATAAAGAGTTTTCTACAAGGGTTTAAAGGACAATCACAATTAGGGAAAATAAATTCCCTTTTCCATTCAGTCTTGCTTCTACATATTGCATTCAAATTTCTTTCTTTTTGCCTCGCATATCCTCCAACAATCAAACCACAAAGCGGCACATGGAGGCATATTGCACATAATGTGAAAAGAGAAGTGCCTGACTCATTGGAAGAGGACTACTGCAATGCATTTTATCCTACTACCAGTTTCTTTTACCTTGACTTCTAGCTATTCAACCAAAAGGAAGAAATTAATACCCAACCAGGAATGTTAGCATAATATACTATATGCATATATAATGGACAGTAAAACATTGAAATATATTGTAGCTACTGCCATTACCTTCCCAAGCATTATTTTTCTATATTTGTATCAAAATATGAAAATGCTGAAGTAATTTTAGAAGGAATGTGATGCATAATGAATCTTGTTGTTACTAAATATGAAATATAAATGTTGTGGAGAAGAGATAAAAGAAAGGCATAGATAATATATTAGCAATAATTATCAAATTAGGAGAATTATATGTAACTTTATGTGGAAGTATTGGAATTTTATACGTTATATAGAAAGTGGAAGGTCAAGAGATGAAACTGTTCTTGCATTGGGTTCCAATCAATTTATATGGGGCAATATTGCTGTTCTTTCCCTAGAGCTTTGAATCAAAAAAGGGAACTCTAACCATGCAAATGCAATTTGACTTCCTGTGAACATCTTAATTTGTATAACAAAAATATCCCTAAAAATAAAATTAGATATTCTAACAAGTAGATACTAAAATTTTACAAAAGAATAGTGCAAGAAGAGCACCAACATAGTGCAGTTCTTAAAGTCCTAATTCAAGAAAGTGACCGGGCATTACATTTCACCTGCCATCTAATACACTTGGGTTTGATACCAACATCATATTCGAGCAAGAGATACAAAACAATCTAAAGGCAGACAAATCAAACCAAAGAGGCCATAGTGATTATGTTAATCCTTTTGTTAACTATAGGTCATTGATAGCATTCATTAATTATAAATCGAAAACTACCGCAGGTCTACATATCAGAAAACAATATTTTCAAACACTATCACAATAAAATAATAAAAGACATATTGACAAACATCTGGACGCCATAAAGAGCAGCCTTCCATGAGAAAACAAAGGCTCAACTAAGGAAGCCTTCCTGGCATTGCTGTTTCAGCACTATGGCGAGCATAGCAACACGGCAGAGGGGCCTTTGGACTCTCATTGGATAATCGATCTATACCATGCCACCTATGTTGCTGAAGAAGAGATAAAAGACCTAATGCCAGATGGTAACTACTGTCTCAAGCATCAGCCTGATGTGAGAACCATTTGTGAGTAGAAGCATAGAAAGAAGTGAGGACAGAACAGCCCTTTGGTGAAATAAGGGAGTGGAGGGCAGCAAGATAACCCCTCGGAGAAGGAAGCAGAGGAAGGAAGAGTAGATTGCAGGATAAAGCCATCAGTGAGTAACCTAACTGGTTCACCCACAACTGATATGTGAAATAATTTGAGCCCAAATGCTATTTGGCTGGACCCACTTTTATGAACCCAATTAAGGCGAAAACCATTTGATCTCGACCTTCCACTTTTTATATAGGGTATAGATTACTAAGGCTTAGACTAGCAAGTAGCAACCTTGACACTACAAGTAGAAAGCACTATGTAATATAGGTTTTGCTCCCATCGTGCATATATGCCTAGATTGTCTTCTAAAAGTAGTGAACAAAGACTGCATGCCATCCAACACAACATGTGGTTAAACTTCATGAGGTCACACCATGTTCTTCGAATAGAATGCAATGATGTATTTAACACTATTAGTAAGGGATGAAGTTTGCCATCTTGAAGAAATGATCCAACACATTTAAAATAATTTAGACTCTCAGTATGCTTTCTCATGAGCATATTCTCCATGTTCAATCACATCCATCTTCAGAATGCAAATAAATTTCTCAGCACCATCTACATCCTTCCCCCTTGAAACACACCAACAAAGCAGACAATCAAGTGGCAGTGCCTAAATGCTATGATGACCCCTTCCCCCTCTTCTAAATTTTATGGTAGACTGGTAACCAACTTCATGTTTCCTTAGTTCACATAATAATCCATAAAGATCTCTCATTTTGTTTGTATTAAGCCTTGCCGGTTCATATTCAGGAACACTTCCAAATAGCTTCAACTTTTCAACATGCCCAGTTTAGCGTAAGCTCAAATTAGTCCATCTGCTACTTGGATATCATATGTCAATTACTTGGTTTTCATAACTTGAACCATGTTTCAGAACTTTAGAAATCCTTCAGACTCATTGATGGCTGCCATCTGAATCATATTTAAATAGCTTAAATTTACCAACACTAAAGCCAGCTAAGTACTTGATGGAACTTCTAAACATCATTCAACTTGTCTAAGATGCCCTCTTTTGCATAAACTCAAGTGAATAAATCTGCCACTTAAATATCATATGTTAAGTAGTTGGATTTTCATCACTTTAACTATGTTTTAGGACCTAAGAAATCCTTCAGAGTTCAGACTCATTTATGTCTGACATCTGGGTCGTATTTAGATAGCTTAAATTCACCAAGCTAGGATAAGCAAACATTAGAGCAAGCTAAATACTCTATGGGACTTCTAAACAGTTTCAACTTTTCTAATATGCCTTCTTTAGTATAAACTCAAAGCAAATACATTTGCCATTTCGATATCATACATCGAGTACTCCGATTTGCATAACTTGAACCATGTTTCAGAACTTAGGAAATCCAGCAGACTCATTGGTGCCTGTTGCTTAAATCATGTTTAGATAGCTCCGTTCACCAACTTAGTGTAAGCAAGCTCTAGATCCAGTTAAGTACAATATTGAGACATGATTCCCAGTATGATCATATAAATTATATGCTAGTGAAAGGCTACAAGATTTTGAGCTTCATTATGCTTCTATATCTCCTCAAGAACCTAATCGACCTTGTAAAATGATGCCAATCAGCATTCCTGAAGGAAACCAATAATTGATTTCCCAGCAGAAGCATAGATGATGGTCTAAGTCATGTTATCACCTGATTCTGAAATTGACTTTGAAACCTACAGCTTATAACAATAAGTTTTAGGATAGTTATTCAGCCATGTTAAGAAAAATACTTCTGTTTTTGTCTTTATTGAATAAAAGATTCTAGTTTGGCTATTTTAGATAGATATTTATTTCACAAATACTTTAGTGTTTTCATATTTGTGGGTACCCAAACTAGTCTACTAGTCTTTTTGCAACTTGTTTTGTGAAGTACCTGCAAAATCAAGTCATGTGGATTATAGGAACCACATGGTAAACTACATGAATTTTACATGTTGACACACATTATTCAGTTTTAAGAAAGCTTCAATTATCTATGCAAGCATGGACATGGCCTAGCATATAAGATGTTTGATATAGGACGAAAGAGAAAATGATAGAATGAGACTTAAATATCTATCTAAACTACATGAGTTTAGGATTTTGTCTTAAATATCCATCATATATATCCTTCTAAATGTCATCTACTGATAACCATTAAAGTTCCATCTCCTAATCCTTCCATCTAAAATTATTATAAAAAAACATAGTTTTAACCTTCCAGATCTAACTCCTCAACTATATCAGAATCTAAATCCTACAGCCCAACCCTAGTCATCACATCAATTAAGCAAGTTAATCAGCAAAGACTTGAATCTACGCTACATCCTCCTTGATTATCAACCACAATACACAATCTAATAACTCCTTCAAAACTAAAGCCCCAGATAAGCAAACAGCCACCTTTCCTATACCAATGTCAATATCGATCTTTTTCTGAATCACATACATGAGTGGCCTGTTAGCAAGATAAATACTACACATCTAGAAGAATTACTTTGCAATTTCAAACCTAACACAAAAGAATAAAGATATATATGAAGAGATATTAAAGTATCCTAAGATGGCATCGAAAAATATTTAAAAATAATAATTGAAGTAACATCAATGGGCTAAAATGTTGAGGATCAAAGAAGATGAAGGAAAATTTATCAAAATTTTCCCATTTCTTGCTTGAATATTACTCGGATTACATCAAGGGTCCACCAAAATGGAATTTTAAACCCAAATTGCGAGCTGGCATTATTTTTTACCTTTAAATAATTAATCAAAAGATAAATCGAAGTCAAACATGAAGAAGCACCATTACTTTAGGCTTTTGAGTTCTAGATATAATGAAAACATGGAAGCAATGGAGAGAAGAATTTTTGTTTAAATGCATGTCATTGTGGCTTTGATTTTTGACTGTCCTTACCTATGCAACTGTGCTCAGAAAAAAAAGCAAATACATGCCCTTTGTGGGCCTTGAAGCTCGTGAAGTTACTTTAGAGATTATGGGCAAAATAGCAAGTTCTTTCTTGAGTACCCTAGATTTTTTATTATTCCTCTTCAAAATCACATGTCTGATGATTCAAGCTAAAAAGGTCCGTATGTCGGTTTAATTTGTTACTTTATTTATGAAGAATGTCATGAGTAACAACCAGAGGACAAGTTTGTAAGAAGAGGGGCATATAGCTGCATCACATATATAGTTTCAAAATGATAACAAAAATTGCTCACCAAAGATACGTCTGGATGGAAAGCCTTAGTTGAGAAGAGCACTTCTGGAGGCAGTAAACTGTATTGCAATCAAGTAGCAGACACAACTTCTAATACAACAGGTTTTCCATGATTCTTTCTTATATTCTCACGTTCGACCACCATCTTTCCCTGTTCATGTATACTGACATTTAGAATCTCCAAGCACTTTCTAACCACTTCCTCTACACATCTAGCTACTTCTTCCTGAAATGCTTCTATGCCACTTAGAGGATAGATCCTTCCATCCTATATTGCCATTAGCACAAATGAGTTATGCTAGCAGTCTTCTTTTCCTAGATCACGTTTGACATGGATGTGTTTTGATCCCGTGCTCCTCTTTCAGCTCTTCATCCTGATACCTATAACAAGAATAGCATGTTAACTAATCTCTGCATAATAAGTGTACATCTGCTACATGCTGTTTGTCCTCTTTACTTAACATAGTAGTTATCTAATTCTGACAAATTAATTTCAACTTTCAATATCATTCAGTTACCACATATCAGTCGTAAAAAAATTTGACATCCTTCAGTACCTTTTCTTGCCACCCTGTTCAATTTTATCCTATTCTTTCACCTTATTTGATTCACTGCATTGGTTTAATGATTAATCTGAGCACTTCCCAATTTTCGCACATTACAGGGGGTAAGAAAGTCGGACTTGCACTTTTAGCACTCAGTAAGAAGCCCTTGCTAGCTACTTAAACAGCCATGAAAAGTTATAATGCATCGCTTAAATGGACCATCACTTGCTTCAGATATATCATTTATCCTGTGAAGATCTTATGACAGCCTAGCACCAACTTCCTATAAGGATTATTAGAAAGCTCACTTTGTTGTGTAATTCTCTACAGAAGTAAAAATTGTTTCCTTTGAAGAATTCATTATAAAAAAGAAAATTACAGAAGTACTGAAGAAGAGAAAAATAGCGGGTGGGCCTTGGCACCACAATAACCTTGCTCCATTATATCTTGGATGTCACTAGTTTGAAACATAGAAACAACCTATCTGCATGCACGGAGTGGTAAGGTTGTGTACATCTGGCCCTCCCCAGATCGTCTCAGACCCTGCAGTGGTCGAAGCCTCGAGCAGTGGGGCGCCTTCTTTTTTTTAGTAGGGAAATTTTCGAGTAATTGCACGAATGAGAGCTCAGAAGTACATCCAAACGTACGCAGCATGTAATTGTCAAAATCCCAAAAATCCAATGAAAACATTCAAATAACCCAACATGAACCAAATCAAAAGCACCTCTCCATCGGAGCCTCGAGCGCAGTGGCATCAAATTATACTATTCACAAAGAACCACCGATCACGTAATAGAATTCAAAAAAAAGGTGAAAATTTCGACTGAAACCAATGAAAGCATTCAAATAGAACTCCAAATGCATCACAATGCACAAAGGCAATCTTTTTGCCCCTTCAAGGCAATATGAACAGAATAAATAGAGCTATTACTCACAGCTCCATCGGAAACTCAGGCTGCAGGCGCTTCACATTGCCCTGATGTCTAATCGAACTCTATGATTCAGAAAGGAACACGTTCGAAAAGTCAAAAAAGGGGCAAATTTTGGCTGAATCTCCGCCACAAACTCCTGAATTTTTTTGGGAAAAAACATCCATCAAGAGATCGAAGAAATGAAAGCAACAATTTAGGGAAAAAAGTAGAATAATTAGCAATGCAGAAGAGAGAGGCACGAAGATGGAAGCGAGATGGGACCTTGGGGCTCAAAGCGGAGCAATCGAGCAGCCCCTTTTCCGTGGATGAAAGCCCCAGCTTCGCGAAAAGCGGCCGAATAAAGCTGCCGGAAGTGGACGATTTAGGCCCGTTTGGCGGAGCTTTTGCAGGGCCAAGGCCCGTTAGTAGGGTTAAAGGGGGAGAAATTCATTGAGCAAATAGAATATTTTTAATTTAGAAAATTATACAAATAAAAAAAATTTACTGTTCTGATTGAAAGGCAAATTAGATTTTTTTATAAATATCTAAATTCTTATGTATTATCTCATCAGAGTTCTTATAGAATAAAGTTCTATTAATTTGGTAGAGCTGTTGGCAGCAAAATTTTCGGAAATAAATTTTTTTAAAGTTGAACTTTTATAAAAAGCTATTTGCTGTTTAGTAACTACATTTTTAAAGTATTGTATAACTTTAATATGTGTTTGGCAAACAAACTAAAAAAGTACTTTTAGTACGACAAAATGACCATAAAAGATATTGTATAGTATTATACAATAGAGCATAATAAAATATAATATATATTAATAATAAATATATAATATTACTATAATATAATATAATATTATTATAATATAGTGTATGATATTATATACTGTAGCATAATAATATAATATAATTTGATATTATATAACATAACATATCAATATATTATAATATAATGCAATATAATATTATATTATAATATAATAATAAGATATAAAATATTATAATTATTATCATTATATATTAATATTTTTATTAATATAATATTTTAGGAACTATTTTTTGTAATTATAATATTTTTATTATGGGTATTTTGGTCCAAAAAGAAAAAAATTATAAATCAAAATAATTTTTCGATGCATGCTAAAAGTGATTTTCCGAATAAGCTTCATTTTGAAGCTTCTCTCAAAAAGTTGTTTTAGCTTTCTAGCAAAGCTAAAATAACTTCTCGATTTTTTTACCAAACATTCCTATTTCATTCAAAAGTACTTTTGGAGGGTTAGAAAGTGGTTTCTAGCCCACCAAAAGCTTTACCAAATGGGGCCTTAGTATTCTCACTTTTCTATCGATATTAATTTTTATAGGGTTATATATAAAACTTCTAGGTAAAGTTTCCACCAGCATGCCATATTAGTTAGAATTTTACATAATGATATTTATGTAAATAGTGATTGTTTGATGATATACAAAAAGAAAGGGATTTAGCTGGGCCTTTCTAGTTCCACCCTAAATTGTATGGATAGAAAATTAAAGAAAAAAAGGCCAACCTTCTTGGTAATGGACAAGGGGAAGCTATCAATTTAACCAACCAAATAGTGGTAAAAAGAGTGATGAACAAAGTTATTTGATTGAAGGGTTAAAAACATATTTGATCTGCGTTTATTTTATGGAGAGGTGAAATAAAGTTAATCATATGCCTGTGACCCAAATACCTTCTAGTTTTTCTTTTATTTTTATCTTTGAAAGCTAATTTTGTTGTTATAATTTACTATCCCTCACTTTCTAAACCAAACAATGGATAACTTTATTTATATATTAGAAAATCAGAAATAAAGGTGGCATTTATGACCTAACCTACTAACTTAACTCAGAGCCAACCCAATATTATCATATTTGGATTTGGTATGAACGGATCTAGGTCATAAATGGGTAGATCCGGCTTAATTTTTTTATTAAAAAGATCAATATTAGATTCAGAGTCCTAATTTATTTAACTTGTTTTAACCCATTTAATACATATATCAAGTCATACCTTAGACTTGTTTAACCCATCTAACATGATTAAAATCTATTTAACTTATTTAAAACTTATTCAATCTGATTTAACCTACCTATTAAATGGATCATGTGAGTTAGGTTAGTTGTCAGCTAAAATTGTTGGATTTGGATTTAGATTTTTGATCTATTTAATAATTAGGTCAAGTTATCCAATTTAACCTCCATTCAATATGATTTGACCTGATTATTAGTTATAGTTTGGGGTGGTTATAAATGCTTGAATTTATCCACACCCTTACAAGATGACTAAAACTATATATAGAGGTTGTAAATAATTAAAATATATCTATTCACATCCCTATAGGATGACTAAAATTTATATGTATACTCAAAAAATAAAAATTTTATGAAAAAAATCTTAGGAGTTTGGAGAATTGGAGGGTCGCATGTACGGCGGCGATGATAGTAAACGGACGCTAAAAGGACCGACTCGACCCATTTGTGGTCCGTACACGAGTCACCTGACGAGCCACGGCGACGGGGCAGCGCGCGAGCGCGATACGCCGACAGGGAGTAGGATCAACACCGGCCGGAGAGACGGCGTCCGAGACGGTGCCAAGAAAATAGAAAACCAAAGAAGGGCTTCGCTTGCCTCCCTCCGTTTCTTTCCTCGCCATCTCTCCGACCATCATAAGAGAGGGAGAGGACGGGAGAGAGACACCACGAGTTCTCAGATCCTCTCCTCTTGGATTCTCCCCAATATCCCTCGCCTGCCGATCTTCCCTCTCCCTTCTCGATCTCGATCGCCGGAATCTATCGCAGTCCCTCTCTACCCATCACTCCCCAAATCTTTTCCGTACTAGGGTTTTGCTCTGAGTCTGCCTTCTTTCCTTGATATGGACATCGAGGCGGACGACCGGTATGGCAACAAGAGGGTCCACCAGAGGATGGGTTCCTCGGCGACGGCGGCGGTCCCGGACAGGGCCAACAAGGTCTGCTACCACTGGCGGGCGGGGCGGTGCAACCGCCACCCCTGCCCGTTCCTCCACAGCGAGCCGGCGGCGGCACCAGCCCACCACCAGGGCCTCGTGTGGCGGAACCCTAGCGGCGGCGGCGGCGGCGGCGGCGCAAACCCTGGCCCCCCCTCGAAGTGGGGGAAGGGGAGGGGGGGAGGGGCGGCGGGGCGGCTCCCCACCAAGGTCCCAGACAAGGTCTGCAACTACTTTCTTGCGGGGAATTGTACGTACGGAGAGAACTGCCGGTTCTTGCACTCATGGTTTATAAGTGATAGCTTCTCTCTATTGACCCCTCTCCAGGGGCACCAGAAGGTGGCTTTCTTTACCTCTTTATGCTCCTTTCTCCTCGGTTCATGTTCTTTTGATCGGCATCTTTGGTGGGTTTTGGTGGTTTGATCAGGAGTTATCTTGGCAGGTGGTTACAGGGATTGCACTGCCATCAGGGTCGGACAAGTTGTACTCAGGGAGCAAAGATGAATCCGTTCGGGTCTGGGATTGTCAAACTGGGCAGGTATAAATTCTCCTGGCATTCTTTGGCCATGGAACATCAGAGTCATACAATATTTAATCTATCATGTCTGTGATAATAGTGTGTTGGGGTCATTAATTTGGGAGGCGAAATCGGTTGCATGATCAGCGAGGGGCCATGGGTATTTATTGGTCTTCCCAATGCTGTTAAGGTGAGATTGTTTGATAAAATTTGTTCTTTATTTTTCTTGGTAAAGTTTGAAATCCACATTCAGTCTGCTTGCATTTCGAATCGCCTGTAGTAGCTTGGATGTGGATAGTTTTGTTTGCCTGGTGGTGAACATTGTTGTATCCGTCTCAGTTTTGCTTTGGTGGTCATGCAGGCATGGAACACACAAACTGCAGCAGACCTAAGCCTCAGTGGACCTACTGGACAAGTGTATGCTTTAGTTGTTGGTAGTGAGATGCTTTTTGCTGGGACACAGGTATTCCCTTTTCCCCTTAGGTCATGTTTCAAAATTCTACCTTAATTTTGTATCGAGTTAAGTGTAGATGATACAGGTCAACTTGTGGCACCATGCCTGAAAGAAAATCTCATGTCTTTCTTCTCTCGGCTGCAGGATGGACGTATATTAGCATGGAAGTTCAGTGCAGCAGGGAATTGCTTTGAACCGGCAGCATCTCTTAGCGGCCATCGACTTGCTGTAGTTTCATTAGTTGTGGGAGCAATGAGGCTCTACTCTGGCTCGATGGATCATACCATAAAAGTAAATTTTTTTATGATTTTTCCCTGAGTTTAAAATGCAATATATTTATAACTAAGTTGGTTGAAAGGTTCACAAAATAGTACTATGATCCATATTGGTTAGGTCAGGTTGGTACAGTGTCGTACCATTCCATATTGACATATAGTATGCATGCTGGTACCAATCAGGTGCTGGCGAGAGCAAACAAGCAAGAAAGAGATAAGAAGAAGGTGAAGAGAGAGAGAGAGAGAGAGAGAGAGAGAGGAAGAGGAGGAGGAGGAGGAGGAGGAGGAGGAGGACCTCCTAGAGAAGGGTAGCGGAGGGTCAGAGGTCATCAATTGAGGTTGAAGGTTGTCGATTGGGACTGGAGCTATTAGCGAGGTCTCTCATGGCATCGTCGCCAGAAGATGAGGGGATTAGTAAGAGGGTGAGGCGAAGGGATTGGGGGAGATAGAGGGGCGAGAGAAAGGGTGATGGCTAAGATTTCAAAGAGTAGAAAAAAGAGAGAGATCAACTAAATGCAAGGGGAAAGTTGGGGATTTTATAAAAGAGCCCACGTTGGTCTGGGTGAGCTGGGTTTGAACTGTCAAAAATCGAGCAGACTTGGTCGATTCATCTCGATTTGGGCATGTTCAAACCTTGTTTTGTTTTGGGTGGTCGAATTGTCTTGGTTCTTGGCCAGTTTGGTTCAATGCACCTTGCATTACTTGGTTTGGGATAGTTCGGTACATCCTTTTGTTGTGTTCCATTCAGTGGGTGGGTAATTATGATGTTGCTTGTGTGAACCTCATTAAAAACATATTACTACATACGATAATCTAGTGTTGTTAATTTCATGTGTTTGATTGATTCTACATCGTTTTATCATGAAATCTTGAATCTACTTGACCACTAAATGTAGCCTTTTCAGTTACAGAATAAATTTCTCACAATACCTATTCCTCTTGATGTTTTATTTTTTTTAAAGATTATGTATTGGCAACATCCTTTGGTTTGGTTTACATTGCACCATACGGCTACTAAACAATAATTGGCTTGCATCACATTTTCTACCATCCCGATAAGGTACCAATACGATACCATTGGGTACTATGCAAGGGTTGAATGAGCCTGTACAGGTTGGAACCAATCATTTTTGCCTAGTTTTATGTTGTATCGACCTGTACCACCGGGTTACCTTGGGTGTGAGAAAGGGTCTCCCGACGTTATGTCGGTATGGGAGTTGTACTATTCCATGCCAGATGGTTTGTACCGGTAAGGTACCGATAATGGTACAATACCTGGGATCGGTAATGAGTATGGTACCTAGTATTGGTAATTGGTGTACCACTATAGCGAACCTTTGTTTAACAACTGAATAATCCATATTTACTTATGTGAATTTGATTTGTCAAGTTGTTTCAATCATTGAGATGATCGATCTGTATCTTTTTTTGTTTAAACCTCCGCACCCAATGTCTTTTTTGACCTTTAGCTCTCAAGGAAGAGATTAGAATTTGCATCACCCTCCTACCATAGAGGAGGTGTCAAGGTGGCAAATGGCTGGAGCATTATGGCAGTTGGGGGATGCAAGATAATGTACAAAATTTGTGCAATTGATTGTTGACTTTGATGCACAGGATGATTTTGCTGCATCAAAATAAGATGTTTCCTTGCCAACTTTCCTCATTTTTTATTTACTTTACTAGCATAATAAACCCTTTGTTTGATCTTGTAAACATTTCATGATCTTTCAGGTGTGGGACCTTGGTACTTTACAGTGCATCCAGACCCTTACTGACCACACATCAGTTGTTATGTCAGTACTTTGTTGGGATCAATTTTTATTATCTTGTTCACTGGACCAAACAATAAAGGTCAGAATTTTTGGTATATTTAGTGTTAATCACTTATCTGTACCTGTCACTTTGGCTTATCACATCTTTTCTACAGTTAATTGGCACTCAGTCATTAGGACTGTCAATTATTTACTAACTTTTTTGTCTATGCAGGTTTGGGTTGCTACAGAAAGTGGAAATCTGGAAGCCACTTATACTCATAATGAAGAACACGTACGCCTCTATGCCCTAGAACATATACTTGTGAAATTGATTGGCCTTTTTAAATGTTTTCACTTTTTTTGCCAATAAAGAACCTTGCTTTGTAAACTGACAAAATTGTGATATGGTAACATTATAGTGCTTGCTCATATATCTCACTCTGTCACTTCTGTGCAATCATTGTATATGTTGAAGCTTTAACTTAGAAAAACTGCTCAGCTTACTAAAACTAATTATTTCTTTGTTTTGTTTGTTTCTGACATCAAAACAATGTGGTTTCACCACTATCATAAGTTCAAACCATGAAAATCACTAGGATGAAAGGTCTTCCATAGCTTGATATGTTAATTAACTACTATTAAATTTTATTAGAGCCTAATTGAATTTTGAAATCTTCATTAGTATACGGATTATTTTGAGAGAGAATATGTTGGAATGTATTTCAGTTGTCCTGTAGGGGAGGTCTTTGTGGGCTTTGTCATTGACCCAACATCAGGTTTTATGATTTCAAGGATAAGAAAAATTAAGATCCATATTACAGATAAGGACTTAAAGGAAGCATAGCAATGATTTCTGGTTGTGATGTTTTGCTGGCCTGAAGTTGGATCTTGAGGTGTTGAAGCTCCTATTCTCACTTTCTGAATTATATGCTCATGTACAATGTCTATTGTTTTCTTATAGTGTGGGTTATGTTAGGTCCAGGTACCTCCAAGCTTGGATGTGGATCAATTCCTTTAAAAATGAGCCAAATCCTACCCTTCCAAGAATCATATTAGGTCCAAGTTCGGCCTTGTTTAGGAGAGATTCCAAAAGACCCATTTAGTGTACGAGTCAGGTTAGGTATTCTAAGACTTGCACCCTACCTAATGATCGGTTATAGATCATGTCCAGTTAGGGTCCCAAGTAGGTATCGGTAGTTGATAAGCTTTATTCCCTTCATGCCATAAAAACATTTCATTGGCGACATAGATTTAAATTATAATTAGAAATTTCATAAAAATTGTGGGGATATCAGAGGAAGTCAAATTGTCGTGTTCTAGTTAGCTTGAGTTCATTATTATTGGCCCCGTACCTTATTTGTATTATATGATTAGATCAAGTTAGGTTTGAGTAAGGTGCACTTTAGGTTCAAGTCCTTGCTAGTTTGTGTTGATTGTGTTGGGCTAATATTGGTACGGGCATGCCAATATGCTGTGGTATCTTGCATGGAACAAGGTGTCAACCTGTGGCAATGGCACTTAAAACTTTGATCGTTGGACCCATACTTCGGATCTCAGCGGCATCCCTAATTTGCAAGCATATACATTCGACATAAATGACCAAGACACTTTCCTAAGAGTCAACACCTGAAGTGAATAAGTCATAACAAGTTTCCAGAGACTCCAAAAAAGTCAAAATATGGATAAAACTTAATAACATATTAAATGCTCATGCATATTCATGGGGAGATGGAAAGATATCCCCAAACTACAAGAACAAACTATCGATAATTCACTTCATGAAGAGTTCTTCATTTTTAGCCCATGTTGAAATTTGATTTGGGCTTGGGCTGATCTGGGATCAAGTGCTATGCCTAGACATACCTTTGGTGTCAGGCTTTGAAGATTCAGCTTCATGACTTGTAAGGACAGTGTTTTGTTAATTAAAAAAACATGTTTGAATTTGTTAACAACTTCGAAAGTGTTTGTTAAGGTTGGTGGTGTTGGTACGGCGGACCCTAATCTAAATGTGTCTCTTCCTTTTTCGCAGATAACTAAATTACCTATCAGTTTTCAATCTATTTGTCAATCAGGACTAAGATTGTGTCAGGTTATAGAACCACATTTAATCAGATGTATCATGTATAGATTCAATTATCGTTATGTTGAAAAGTTATAATGTTCTTAATATTTTAGGTTTTATGCTACATGCAAGTCTTATCCAAGGAATTTTGGTAAGGTAAATATCATAGCTGTGCTATTGTCCTAGAGGGGAAAATACAGTGATGCTCTTCTGTTTTTATTACGTTGGAACCTCAATAGAGAATACTTTTTTTGGTTTTAAGTTTGCTGTTATAATGGTCAAGTATTTCTCTAGAATGAGGTTTCTGTTCTGAAGAATTGTTGTGTTGGACATTTCAAAATCCTTTTAGGTTGAGATGAAATTTAATTTGGTAAACATTGCCACATTTAATAATGTAACTAATCTGCAAACTTCTAAAGTTTGTTCTCATATCCTAGCATTGTTTGTTAAACTTTATGTTCTTAAGAACAATAGCAAAATAGAGTATAAGAAAAATGTTATTGTTGTCATTTGAGCGAGTTGTCAGGATCATTTGATGCATGTTCACATTGTTTTCTATTTTATAAACCATGTGCATCTTGATGTTCTTAACGGAAATACTCCTTTGAAAATTCTTTGTGGATGGTCATGTGCTAGTCAAAAATTTGAAGCTAATGATGATTTTAACAAAGTACATCTATTTCAGGTAATCTAGCACAAAAGTTAACTATTGAGTCTAACAAATAGGTACCAATCTAATAAGATAGAAGAAAGAATTCTCTTCAATCCTCAACTGGAATCTCTCAGAATAAAATAATAGAGAATGCTACTAATTATTGAAGGCGGAGTTCGCTTTCCTTATCATTAAAGATCTATAAAACTATTACAGGGGTCCTCTATTTATACTATTGATGTATGCCCTTACTTCCCTTACGGAGTCTAGGTCGGATTGCTTTTTTAGTTAAAAGAGGTTACAATTTCTCCTAAATAGTAAATGACTAGTATAAATAATTGGAAAAAGCTAAAATCTTTCTGGAGCAAGATATTGACTTCCATATTAACTATCTTTTGTCGCGTCACTTAATTCCTCTATTTAGGAAATTTAGCTTTGCTAAATTAAAACTGAAGGTGGGAAAACTTTTGCTGCTTCATCTCTCAACTTAATTACCTTGCCTTGCTAGGAAGTTGACACTTCATGCTATTTCTTGGCCTATTCTTTTCCTCGGTCCCCATGGTCTTAATACTGGTTTCACTGATGACTTAAATTTTGAAAAGCCTCAGCTTAGTCTGGATGTTCTCGTGGAGACCTCCAAGGTAATTTATGAAGACTACATGATCATCAATAGAGATTCCTAGACAGATAACCTACTTACTGGATTCATGGTGTAGTCTTGGACATATTAATCATACTTCTGGTAGAGATACTACACCTAATCCATCGATCTTCTTCATGGTCGATGGGGCAAAATTGCTTCTTGATCAAATTTTTGAACATCCTCCTTGTAATGTCAGACATATCATGGTTTTTCATGTAGGAGTTCCATTAAGTAAAAACATGGCTAGAAAGCTTCGAACAAGTAGAAGCAACCTTCTAGACACTGCCATGTCCCTATATGGTAAAATAAGTCTTCAAATGGTCCAATCAATTATCGAAGTTCTCACCATTGACAACTCCATCATATACAAGTATCTTGATTTGAGTGTCGATTTTAAGAGGTTGAAAAGGAGGTTTTTAAGTACCCGTTGGTTGATCCTCCTCTTTGCTAGATGGCTGGTTATCATCCCTCGATGTTGGAAACATCATTGTCATAGGAATTTCAAGTGTTTGAGCTGAAGGCATTAGTCGCAACGTGAGCTTGGTGAGTTGTATGATCTATTTCTCTAGTTGCATGAGACGTCCCTTCGCATTATCATCTGCTAAGCAGCTATTTTCATTTTTTTCCTTCAATGTACTTAGGGTATCAAAAACTATTCTCTCGTCTGCTTGTTGCTTAAGGGTTTGGATCATACATCAAGACTCCTATGCTCTGATACTAGCTTTAATCCGATTAGAAAAAAGAAAAAAATTTCAACTCACTCAAGTTGAATATTCCAAAATTAAATAATAGAGAAGATTAAGCATTTTTTGAAGGAGTGGTTCTAAGCCCTTTACTTTCATTAAAGATCCATAAAACTATCGCAAACAGGTCCTCTAGTTATATTAATGAGGTCTAAAATCTAGGTTTGATTTTTCTTCTAGTTAAAAGATATGACAATTTTTCCTAAAAAGTGATTAATGAAAATAATCATGCAAAAGTTAAAATTTTTCGGTAGCTAGATCTTGAGTTCTACATCAATTTTTCCTAGTATTGCATCATCTAATTCCTTCTAGATTGAAAGATACAGTCCTGTCAAAAGTTTCCAAAGTTTGCAAAATTCGGATTGATTGGGCATTTTGGAGGCTTAAATAGCCTCAGCATTGGATCATCCAGAGCTTGATGAGCCTATGATAGATCACCACATCGTAGATCTTGAAGAGTTATCCAATTTCAAAAGAAAGTACCCCAAACAGCCATCATATGTGAAAGTAATGCCCTCCAGAATTTTTGCTACATGAATTGCTCTTGGATATGGTGGATCTCATTCCTGGACCTATCTAGATGTACTCGAAGTTGCCAAAATGGTATGCAACAGATTTGGTGATCCTCCTGGATTAGATAAGTTGCTTCACATGCTCCATATTATATAATCCTTTCAAAGAGAAATCTCTAATGCATATATTTGGCAAAGGGAGTAGAAGAAACCTTCTGAACAATCTGCATAATCAACTTCAAATTCTATGATCCTATAGATATTAAAGTTATTTACGTGGAAGATTGCATTAGCACATTTTTCTCATTAAATTTCGAATTTTGTTTCTTTTGTTGGCTTAAACCTAGGTTATCATTAGTTTTCTTGTACTTTGTATTGCGTTTGTCCCAAAATCTCTGGTTGAAGTTTCTTCTTATAGTGGCCTAAAGGGAAAAATTGTGGATTTAAGGCTCTTCATGACACAGTCCATGGGAAAAATTTTCCACTTTACAAAGGAATGTGCTATAAGATGTAGGTGGATTTACATTATCAGGTGTCATTATAATGGTATATTTTGAAGTCACTGATTGGGACATGCATAAACCTATCATGTCAACAACTTTGAGATCTTTGGTAACTTAGCATAAGTTGCAAGCTTGAAATTTTGAGTGATAATCAGCACCAGTTCTTATTGACTGTGCTAGACCTGATTGGCACCTACTGGTCGGTACCAAGTCAAAAAGGGTCTAATACCTTGTTTGTTCCCATTTCATTTTCTCTTCATATTGAATTAGAGAATAAGAGTCAAGGAAGGACTTTTACTGTAATCTGTTGGATTCAATAAACTTTTGGTTAAGCCTAGAAACACATTAACCCATGACAACCAACTCCCTCCACTCTCTCTTTTTTTTTTGAATTTTCTATGTGAAAATTCTCAAACATCACTAAAAAGGAAGGCAAAATTTTGTTTGTCTGGGTTGTCTTTTAGAAATGCTGCATTTTTTTATTTAAATCTCAACGCTTCTCTATTTTTATAATGTTTTCATAAATAATTATTCAAAATAAACTAAAAATCATTTCTAGGAGAAAAAATCCCTAGTATGAACAAGCCCAAGCCATAGAAACATTGGTGATAACTGACAGTTTCTGCATCTAAAGCTATGATTGCTGGATATCATATTCCAAGCAAACTTCAGATCTTGGAAAAGAAGGTCAAACTGGTCTAAAGCTTAAAAATTTAGATCGGGGAAAAACTCACAGATGATGGAGCTTTGGGAGTAAGTGGCTAGGCCTGGTGAATTTCTGGTAGGAGCAGGGAATGATGTTTCATTGATAATTTTAATGTCACACTAATCACACAATTTGATATAGGAAAAAAGTTGTTGACATCTTCTCTAGGTTCAAGACATCAAGGAAGGAAATGTAGGAAATCTCTAATTCCATTAGATTAGGAGCTCGAATTCTGGAGTATACTTCAACATAAGGGTATGAGCACTTTGTGGTAAGCATAACACCAAAGCAAGTAGTACATTATATTTGAGATCCATGCACAAACCAACACAACTAAGAAATAGTTGGCATGGTACAAATGGTGCATACGCTGTGCCTACAAGATTGACATGTATGCATAGGCCTACATTGTAACATGTTGTGGTAGTTGCATTTGATGCAATAATAAAACACATGGATGCGAACAATATTCTATATATGGTCTACTATAAAAGGCAAGGGTATATAGGAGTTAGAACTAAATTCCGCATCTTAACTAAATATTTTATTCAAGATGGTCCAGGATGCCTCCTTGTTCATTCCAAATTATTACTAGCCTTTTCTTGAAGCTTCTTCAATTGATGGAAGTAGAAATAACATTGACGTAATTGAATAGTTGGAATGAATTGAAGTGAGGTGTTACACAGTTCGTTTTTAATTTAATCCATTCTCATTAATCTTTTTTATTGTTTGAAAATTATCAATCGATGAGTTCTTCAATGGATTCAAGGATGGAACTCTGGCATGTATGAAGAAATTTTAGGGAAGCAATATACTTTTCCCCCCCTAAATCCTCCAATATTCTCATGAATCAATGAAGTATTTGATAATTGTTCATCTGTAACTTTCATTTTTTTCCTCGGTTGGGGGTTGAATGGCCTTCTTAAGCACATTGTGGTTTACCATAGTGAAATATTTATCAAATTGTTCTTGAAACTATTGATAACAAGGACAAAATAATTTTCTAGAAAAGGGCAGTTATATTTAAGTTTTCATGAATAGAACCCAGAATAATAAGGAAACCATTATGAATACGATAATTTGAGGTTGATAATATTAAGCAATCAATTGCTAATGTCCTGATGATGCTTCTAATAGATCTTGCCGATTTAAGAAAAAATAACTATTTATAAATAAGTCATTTGTGATCAATTGTGGATGCTATATTCTGAAGTTTAAATTATTTTGCTGCTCATTGTTGCTTTTTTTATATAAATGTATTTTTTGATAATATTATGTGAATTATTAAAAATGATGAAAGATATGTGTCCGTGCGTGCTTGCCTATATGCATCTCAAATATGATTGTGATCTTAGTTGCATCTTTTAGTATGTTTTACGTAATATTATGTAGATTATGAATGAAGTTTTTCCTTTTCTCTTTGGAGTTCAAGTTTTAGTTGATCATGCCTATAAATTTTTAGATTTGTGGCACCTGTCCTTAACTTGGAATGGGATATGCCTATGGACAAAGAGACCCTTATATGAGCCATTTGCTTCAAACTTAAATGCAAGTTAGGGGCTAGCAGGAAAAGTCACAAGGTCCCTCTTTAGGGTGGTAACCATGGAAGCTCATCTTGTGGACATGAGACATCGGACATTCAATTAGTGCAGTTTGATCTGCATGGTAAAATTTAGATGATGAAGTATACAAGAGACCCAAGGATTGGTTTCTTTAGCGTGAAATACATGTCTCATAATAAAGATACCTCCCAAACCAGTAAATAAATTTTAATTATTTATAGAATTGAGAATGAATCATAGTGGAGAAATGTCCGTATCAAGGTCTACAGTACTGGAATTGGCACCCGTGCTTGTAGGTTGGTGGTACAGTATAGTACGGTATGGTATGCCCTTGTGCCATGTCATTTTGGTGCGAGGAACCGGCAAGGGAGGGGGAGAGGGAGAAGGAGAGAGAGGGAAAGAGGGAGGGAGAGGAAGAAAGAGAAGGAGAGAGCGGGAGAGGGTGGTGGAGAGAGAGAGATAGGCAAAGAAAGGGGGAGAGTGAGAAGGAAAGAGAGGAAAAGAGAGAGTGAGGGAGAGCGAGAGGAAGGGAGGGAGAGGGCGGCGGTGCCGAAACAGGGCTGAGGGATGGGGGAGAGAGGGCTTTTGAAGCCCTCTCTCCTCCGTGCATCGGACAGGGGCAGAACCCCGGTTTCGAAAGGAAATAGGGGCTTCTGCCCTTTTTTCTTTTTATTTTTTTGAATTGTTTTAAGTGAAGTTGGCAACTGTTGCCAACTTCACTTAAAAAAATTGCATAAAAAGAAAATAATAAGTGAAGCCACTGCCAACTTCACTTAAAACAATTCAAAAAATATAAAAAAGGGGCCGAAACCCTGTTTCCTTTCGAAACAGGGACTCTACTCCTGATCCGATGCATGGAGGAGAGGGCTCCAAAAGCCCTCTCTCCCTCTCTTCCTTCCTCTCTCTTCTCTCCTCTCTTTTCGTCTCTTTCCTTCTCCCTCTCCCCCTTTTTCGTTGGTTTATCTATTTGATGGCCAGAACCGTCCCGGTTGATTGCCGATATGGCTCAGTACGCCCCGAATCAGGTAGTTTGGGATGGTTCCACCGTCCTTGGTCAATGTATTTTCAAAAATGAATTTCAGAGAAATATTGTTATTTCTAAAGAAATGAGCTTCATCATGCTTCAAGTACAACCAAGTGAAAGAAGAGAATTCTGCATAAAAGAAATAAGCTTCACCATGAATCAACTTCAACCAAGCAAATGAAAGAGAACATTTTATATGTTGCCTTCGTAAACTAAGTACGCACATGAACCTAGATATTTGAATGGAGATCAGTTGGGGAGGTATAGTTAAAGCAACTAAGCAGAAAAGCATCGATTATTTAGTAAGCCAATATCCATATGTAAAGAGAGTTCAGAAGAGGTAAATCAAGAATACCACTACAAGTAGTGAAGCCTAAATATGAAGACATGATTCAAACCTACAAAGTTAAAGGTCAATGGAAGATGCTTATGTTTATTGTCTCAAGGGAAGTACTGGAGAAAATGTGGCTTTTGTGCTTTTAAGGAAAATTGTTCATTGGTAACTGCCAGTATACTGGTTGAAATTAAATTATAGAAGTTTAGGAACATGAATAAAAGTATTACAAGGGGAGAGCACCCTATTGCGAAGCAGGACAGGAATGAAGAATTGTGCACTAGCAGGAAAGAATTGGAGATGATAACACAAGTACATGCGATGATCAAGAAGAGTGGTGAAGGTCATGTGGCAGCATGCACTTGACAATGGAAGGTTAGTCAAAGGCATGCATATTAATAAATGGAACCAGAGAAAATTGATTGGTTTTTTTCTTGGTAAAGCAAGGATTGGAGTCAAAATGGTACCTGGTAAGAGTATGATAGACAACAGTTCATAGGAAGAGTTCAAGCACTGATTAGGAATAAAGAAGCATCAAGCATCACACAATCACTAGAAACATCCACCCTCTAAAGGTAGTCTTTCACAACCTTTGCAGGAGGACAGACAAGAGCGAGCTGTAAAAGCAGAATCTACCTCAAGAAAATAAAAATCAAATTCTATTTTCCAAAAAATAAATATTATGAAGTAATGAGGTAAGGTCTTTCATTTGAAAGCCTAGACTGGGGTTCTAGCTCCAGCCACATATTAGTACTTCTGTTATGTTCTAATTATGAGTTTAACACAAATTGTACAATATAAAGCATTGTTCATTGTTTACATTCACCATTTATGCCTTTATTTAGTAATATATGAATATGTTAAAATAGTGCAAGATTTTTTTTAATAAATAAATTACTTGAATTAAAGAATGATTGATCATATACTTTTGTTTGTTGCCTAGGTGATTGCCTTGGATATAGCTAAGTCTATTGCTAGGGTCAACTGGGCTATTTTTTGATAACTACGCTCTCCTCTAGTCATCCGTAGCATATCTCCTCTCCAATCACCCACCTTCAAAAACTCTTTCCTATATCCTCTCTGCCTATAGCTTTTAGATAGCAGTTTATAGTCAGCCTGCCTGACATATCAATAATTTTGTAGGCCGTTTTATGCGGTGTCAAACATTGATATTTTATGCACTACATATTTGAAAATATAATGTATTGTTTGGATTTGTGTGGATACAGGACATTCATGTATTCTTGTAGTTTTTACCTTTAGGTAATCAAGGCTGAATCTCTTCGCATATCATATGTTGTCTATGATCCACCATTCTATTATCTCATACCATGAGGAATTTCCTAACACCTTCACTTTTGAGCTCAAAATGCTTAACAGACTTCTTTGTTGCATTCATCTATCATTTTCTTGTGAACCTTCTTTCTGCTCTGGTGTACTTGATGCCAGTTTCTCCATTAGCATTTCTTTCTGTATCTTTACCATCTGCATACCATGTAGAGCTGAAGCCTCTTGATATTCCCATTGCCTTAGGAAAAGTCACTTGGTCATGCACCAAGTTTTGGACATTTAAGAGGTGGTGCTCACAGTTGTTCTTGGCTTTACAGCTGTTATTGGTTATGAAATGGTTCATCTTAATAAAGTTGCTGTCTTTTATGGACTCCAAGTTTGCTCATTATGGTGGCCCTACGTACATAAATTCTGATATGATTTTCATAATCTAAATTAGGATTCTGTTCTCTGAAGCATATCTAAGTTGAGATGTTAATGTGCTTCAGATAAAATTGTAAGATAAGATGATGCATACCAATTTTGTAATGTGCCATGACCTACTGCTAATTCAGATCATGTTATAGCAGATTTAGGACTTCACAGAGAAATGTTGGCTACAATGATGCTAGATCTGCTTATGTATGGATTACTTTGTAAGTTTCAATGAGGAGAGGACTTCACATTTCTAAATCATTAAATGGTAGTGTGTATGAAAAGATTTTGTTGGTGCTATAAGATCAGCAAACAACTAGAATTTGGCGTGTACTCATTGAGCTTAATGTTCTTGTCTGTCTTATGGTGAGACAATGGATTCTTTTTACCCTATTGTATATTTTATGATTGCTTTGATGGAGTTGGTATCTGTTTGTTTTAGCAGTTTATCTAGAAATGCAACGTGTTTCTGAAGGTAGATATTAGACAGTTGCATTTTTAATTCACCACGGTTGCATGTTACTTAGTTATACATTTATCCTTCTTCAGGGAGTGCTCGCACTTTGTGGTATGCATGACGCTCAAGCCAAGCCAGTTTTACTCTGTTCATGCAATGACAACAGTGTCCGCCTCTATGACCTTCCATCGTAAGTATGCATATATGTGATCTTGAAAGTTGAGACCAAACTAGTTTCCTTGGACTTAAAATGAAATCTCCTTTTGCCCCTTCTCTAGGTTCAGCGAGAGGGGTAAAATCTTCTCCAAGGAGGAAGTGAGAGCAATACAAATTGGTCCTGGTTGGTTGTTCTTTACTGGAGATGGGACAGGTGAACTGAAGGTGTGGAAGTGGTTGACGAAGGAGATGCCAACTTCATGAGTTAATGACAATCCACTCTTTGTATTCTATATTCATTTTCTTATGTAATTTATAAGGGATTTCTTGAAATGCAATTCCAGATGTATGGCGGCCAATTTTGATATTTTGTCAATTGATCTGTTATGTATTCCCTGGAAAGCACATTGTCTGAACAGAATCCGGACAAACGGGATTTAAAAGCTTGTTCTCAGTACTTGGTATACAGTTAACAGTACAATCTAATTCAGGTTCCTGGCAGCCTGGGTCAGGTCTGGAGCTAGCAAAATACTATATATTGAGATCTGATTTCCCATTGCAATCTTTATATACAACCTGAAAGATCTGATTTCTGTGAGAGAAAATCAATTCTTAGGCCAATTTATTGTACCACTTGTGAGTTGGAACTCCAGCCGGCCAAATCAGTGGGTTCTCAAAAATTCTTGCTGATTGAGCTGTAACTAATTCTTATGGATTGAATGAGAATCCTTCTCTACGGCCTTCTTGGACAGGTGGAACCAGCTTTAGCAACCCAATGCTGGACCTAGTTCTTGCAGTTTTCTTTTGAGACTTGTCTCTGCAGCCCCTGCTCTGCCTCCATGAGCAAAGAAAACCAACAGTGTACCAAGGCTGAATCCAGGTCGTGTGAGGGTGAGGGACCGGCCCAGAAGGAAACTGAGATTAGTAATGAAGCTCTGCAAGGATAAGCCGTCGTGATTTGGTATTTCGAGCAGCAGTCAGTTTGCATGCCATCCTTGGAGGGGATTGGTGTGATTCATGGGACTCAACCAATTGGCAAGGGTGGTTAAAAATCCTCGTTTGCAGTTGTCACGCTGGCGCCATGCTAGATTGCGCGATCTAATTGCTCCGTAACTTCTTTCGAAAAATACTAGTATGCAAGTGCAGTGTGTATTAATTGGAACAGACAAAAAAGTGAATGTATAATTTAATAATAACTAATCACTTTTAGAATGTGTTAGGCATCACTTTTTATTTTTTGAATGTTAAAAATTAAAACAATAGTGATTGGGCTTTACTCGATAGGGGGGCCCACCTATGGTCTGGGCCCCACAATCCTGGTATCCCTGGTAAGAGATTCTAATGACTAATAAAATTGTGATGCGCAGTAGTCTTGGCTCTGACATCAGTTATCACGGACTTATAATTCAAAAAATTTAAATTATTGGACGGCGAATTTGTCCAACTTATAAACCTATATGGCATCTTTTTATCGATTGATACAGGGCTATGTCGAGGGGCTATGGTGGTGTTGATGGTGCCAATAGTAGTGGTGTCAATGGTAACAATAATAATAGTAAATCTAGCTCTCATTTTTTTTTTGAAAATTGTTCCAATAATTTTATGATCTTGGTTGTTGGATGACAACCAAAAACAATGGCCATCATTTAAACATTGGTGACATATGACTTAACAAAACAACAAAATTTTCCAAGAAATTTTTATAATAGCTATTAATAAACTATACCATGTTAAACACTAACTGCATTTATAAATATGTCACATATCCAACTAGCTAATTTTCTCTTTCTTTTTTTTTTAAAAAAATAGAGAAACCAACTAACAAAATTCACCTCATTTTATTACCTTTCCTAGAACTTCTTTCATCATTTGTACTATAACTCAAATTGGACATATTTCTTTATCATTTAAAATATATGATGTAATCTTACAAAGCTTGAATATAAAGAAATCAATAAAATGTACCTGAAGAGTTTTAACTGCACGTGCAATCGCAGGAACAAGGAGATGAACTGTAACAAATATAAGAAACTACTGCCAAACAAGACGAGCTAACTATTATTTACGACCTAATTGATTCTTACCTTCTGAAAACGGAAGAGATTGATATAACAAGAGAATTGAAAGGGATCAGATACCTTGTGATGTCAAAGAAAAGTCATTCGCACATGCCTTAGGAGAAGCCTTCCATGTCCTCATTTTTATTTTTCTTTTAGTTCTTCATGTACTCTACTACTTTGGCATCTCTTTTTCTATGCTTTCTATGTCTTGAGTAAAACTATTTTGCATGCTTATGGTAGATTGTTGCAGGTGTTTTTAATTTCGGTGAATGGCACATTCTCATTTGTGCCAATTGTGGGATCTCTTCAGCCAACTTTGTGCCAACAAAACTATATAATGACGTTTTCACTTTGACTGCATACTCGTTACAATGAGCTTTGCCCATTGATTTAGATGCTGTCAAGACTAGTTTAGGCCAAACATGGCCATCATCACCATGTAAATAAACAGTTAATTTCGTGCAAGCTAGTCTGATAATTGTCGAATATAGGCATAAGAATGATCTTGTTTTGTCTCATTGTTAATTTCATTGCCGGGAAGGCGATGCACTATAGCAGATGCAACAATCAATTATTTTAGCATGGATCAACCTCCATACAAAGCTTCATATATTGCTTTTTCTTTTTCACCTTAGATCACATCGGGCTGGAGCTGAAATTGGATTGAATACGGATTGAATACTAGAATATCCATATCCATATTTATTTTGTTTGACGAATACATATACGGATACGAATGTTAGTCGGATGCAAAAATTTATTTCCATATTTATTTTAAACAGATATAGATACAAATTGAATATCAAAAGTATAGATATAAATCGGATAATTAAACTTTATGAGCACAAAATCAAAGATATTATTAAGTGAATGATAAATCATATTGCTAGTATGTTAGTGTGGTTATTTTTTTTTAAAAGTTAATGCGTGCTATATAAAATTAAATAGGATTACAAATAGAATTGGATATTCGCATACAAATTGGATAGTCGTTCATCCATATTTTTTTTGATAGATATAGATATTAGTTATATGCTCAAATTTTTAATTATATTCTAAAAAAAATTGATAGATATAGAGCAGTTCCTCAGTTCTGTTCATTCCATGAGACGTACGCAGAACGACTTTAAAGAATACATTCTTATAATGAATTAGCATCCATGACCAATGGTCAACCAAAATATCACAAGCTGAATCATCTCAATTGTGAGGGGTATCCATTACAATATTCTTTTGAGCGTATCTGTTCCAATATTTGGTAGAATGGAGTGTATCCACGTGTTGAGCATTTTATCTATGATTTAAACATCTTATTTTTACAATATTTTTTTACTAACTAATATAAGCCGGCACCATCGCTAATAACCTGTTTTGGAGGCATGAAGGGAGTTGAGCTTGCCAACCATCACTAATAGGAATTTATTATATACTTGACCCAAAGCAAAAAGATATTAGGTATGGTCAGGCATAACTCGATATAGCTAGATGGGAAATTTGTACGAACAATCTCTTTAAAAGCCATCATAAATGCGCGTTTTTGGTTTCTCAGCAGGCCTCACATGTCAACCATTTGCATGAGCATCTTAACCCCACAACGCGGAGACGCCGGAGAGAGAGAGAGAGAGAGAGAGAGAGAGAGAGAGAGAGAGAGTACCATGGCAGCAAAAAGGGTTAAATTAACCAATAATCTGACTCAGTGAGGATCTTTTAGATGGACTGAAAAAAAAATCTACGTGAAATTCCAAGGTTATATATTTTAGAATAAATTATATATTTTATAAAATTTATAATTATTACACTTACATCAAAAAATATGTAAAACCTACGTTAAAGTTGAATCTATTTACCTCGAAAAAGTTAAAATTGTCTTTGGCTAAATTAAAAAAAACTTTCTGAGATTAAAGATAAAATATAGTTACAATTAATAGTTTGAAAAACCTACGCTTATTTCTTTGAGGTTTATTTTTATCCAATAATTTCACCCATAACAAAATTTTAGCCAAATTATTAACTTAAATAGGACTTAAATGCTATATTAGAAAAAAAATTAGAAAATTACAAAGTAGCCTTAAGTGAAATAACGTCCACCCAAGAAGGAGAACAACCATGAGGCGTCATGGGTCTGGAGCTTGATTTTTATGAATCATCAGAAAATAACTATGCGCCAAGAAAAAAACATAATTCTATATATAGATATAAAAATCCTCATCCACAGCGACGGTGTTAAGAAATCATGTCTACGGTATTAGACAAATAGAACTTAGAATTAATAAATGATACACCAATATTTCTTATCTCTGTAATATGTTGGGCCGAAAAGCAAGAACAAAACCTGATAAAAAAGGAAGAATACTGGTTAGGAATTAAGGATGTTGTCGCCGGATGCTGGTTGGGAAGGAAGCTTGTTGTAGGTCGCTCGTTGGAAAGGAACACTCATGGTGGGGCGGCGAAGAGAGAAAAAAATTCTATATAGTGAATCTTAGAGGGAAGAAGACTCTTAAAGATGAAAGGCTTTGAAGAGATCGGAGTGTCGAAAAAGTAAAAGAGGAGTTTTATTTTCTCATAGAAGTAATTTTGGCTTTTTATAATAGGTAAATTGTTTAATTAACGCTGTCAATTTAATTGGGTGTAACTGGATGTTTTACAAAAGATTAGGTATAAATATAATAAACGTAAACCTTAGAGAGATTTTTGCAAGATTATTTTGATATTTTAAAAAATTTTCTAACGTAACACTCGAGTCCCATTAAAAGTTAACGGTTTGACTAATATTCTGTTAAATTATGAGCTCAAATATTGAATAAAAACAAACCTCAAGAGGATAAGTGTAAGTTTTTCATACTATTGGGTATAAATATAATTTACCCATTATCTTAGAGATTTTTTTGTAATTTACTCTATATTTTATTACCCAATCCAGACCAACTTAACCCATATACTAATTGGGCTCAAAATTGGTCAAACATGACCCAATTAGCCTAGCCCAACATGCTTGCCCAAAAGGTCTGTCTTTTAAAGGGATGTTTGGATGCCGAAGTTCGCTATCCTCAGATTAGAGGTTCCTGTGGATTTCTTCATCTGGCCCAGTTGGTGGCCTACAGTACATAAAATCAAAAGTACAAAAATGATGTTAAAGAAGCCTGCCTCTAGCCACACTTCACAACAGCAATATGCCCCCGATCAGGCAACTAGAATTCTCAGCCGGAATGTGTGAATACCACCAGCCAACATCTATTCAAACTCCATGGTAAGACCGCTCGGATGCTGCTCTGATGGCCTGATCCAAAAATTACGGCGGGGATCGTCAAAAACCTTGCCCTACTCAGGATTGTTACCAAGTCACATCTTTGAACCATTCTCACCACTAAACAACAGAAATATCCGCTAAAACAAAAGAAGAAATTTGTTGGCCCACTGCCAAGTAGCATTCGCTGAACTGAGACAACCATAGTCCGTCATAGAATTTTTAAGCTGGCAATCAGCCATGCTGAAAGAACACTGAGATGTATAATCTGTTTCATGATTTATCTATTGGATACAGTCTCCGTTGATGGATATAAAAAGCTGTACAATTCGAAAAGGAACAAAAAGTAAAAAAAAAAAAAAAAGCAAAGAATTTTGTATCTCAATTTCGTCGTGGATGGGATGAAGCAATCCAGCCAACATGATGGCAACTTTAGGCCTGTACCTCATTTTGCATGTGTTTTTTGATTTTGGCCTGTGGTCAAATCTCCAAAACCCTTTTGAATTAGCTGACAGAAATTGGTTGCCACAACAGTGGTATTTGAAGGTCAATATTGGACAAGAAATGTAGGTCATTGAGCATTTTCCATCATTGGAATCATACCACTCCTTTAGACCTACATTTGGTGTCTGCAAAAAGGATGAAGGTTAATCATGTGAATGACAAAACTCTATATAACTGAGAATCCATGAGAGAATCTACAAATATCCACTTCTAACATCATACCTATTTATATTTCCTGCAATAATGAAAAACTTGAATCCTCATTCGAATGCAAGCCTTTGAGTCCCAACAAGTGAGGCATATTGACCTTTCTGAGCCAACAACTCAAAGTGCGTCCCCAACTCGGTGATCTTCCCATCTGAACAAAGAGCGATTTGATGTGCATTTTGCACAGTGCTTAATCTATGGGCGATCACCAATGAGGTCCTTCCCTTCATCAAATGATCAAGAGCCTCCTGCACTAAGCGCTCGCTAGTTGCATCTAGAGCACTGGTGGCCTACAACAGAAACATATCAAGAATAGTTGAGGCAGAATACTGGGTCCTGATGATAGAGCTAGCAGCCATAAATGATCAGTTTACCATTGGAGGACCTACCTCATCGAGTATTAGAACCGGAGCATTCTTAAGAAGAGCTCGTGCAATAGCAATTCTCTGCAAAGTTAAACCATTAGTTGTGATAATTGACCATGTTCAGTATCATGTAGCTTGACATTATACCTGTCTCTGTCCACCACTTAGGAGGCTTCCACGTTCGCCAACTAGTGTGTCATAGCCCTAAATTAAATAAATAGTTCTGTAATACATATAAAGATGGAAGAAAATGGTGCTGAAGATTCCAAAATACATGAATCTGAAAACTACTGACCTGAGGAAGAGAGATTATGAATTCATGAGCATTGGCAGCTTTGGCTGCCTTTATTATGTCATCTTTGGAGACATCCTCATCTGGTAGCCCGTATGCAATATTTGCTCCCAGAGATACTGAGAAGAGGACCGGGTCCTGCACCAGAAATTTATTTACTTAAAAATAAGTCATGAAATAAAGGAATGGTGGAGCATTAAAAAGAACTGAATAGAAATGAAGAAGAGAATTGTTGGATCTCACAACCAGCATAATAAGCACTAAGCCAGATAATAAGCACAAAAATGTACTGCACTGAACCCTTGGTCATCCAAAAGGTACCTGATTCACTAAGGACACAACCTTAGCCCATTCTCTTTTATCAAATGTTCGAATATCTTCCCCTGCTATAGTTATGCGGCCTCTAGTTGGCTGCAAATACAGAATAACTCATCTCAATTCTCTCTGTTTTTCTGCATTGGACACAAAGATAACGGATAATTTTGAGTAAAATGACATCTTACCTCATAAAAGCGGGCAAGAAGTTGTACTACCGTACTTTTTCCAGCACCACTAGGTCCTACTAATGCAGTTATTTTTCCAGATTCAAGTTTCAGGTTGAGACCATTTAAGACCTCCACATCAGACCTTAAAGGATAAGAGAAGTACACATCTGTCAATAATAAAGAAAATGTAAGCTGAAAAGTTTAATGTAGACCATGTATGTATCTACTGGATAACCAAACAAAGCCATTGAGGAGTAGATGTTGACATCTGACCAGTGCTCAACGTAATTGAGAAAAATAATCAAATTGAACATAGGTGGACAAGATATTAAAACTTTGAAAGAAAATGCACCATCTCCCTTATAGTAAAAATAATGCAGGACTGCTGGTGCATGTATGAACTAAATTAGTAGAACAAAATCATGCAAGGTCAAGCTGTTGGTTGATCTCAGTTATTTCAAGTCACTGTAATCCTGGTAGAGTTAAATTTCTAAATAAATAATAAACTGCAGATTTATAAGGATCCACTTAAATCAAAATGAATAATTACCAAATTAGTTATGCCATATCTCCAATTATTTAACTCGAATTGAATAAAAAAATTTGCTCCAGATGTGACTTAAGTGATTAGCAGAAGTAGAACCTGTTAAATATTAATCCAAAGTAAAGCTTTTGAAGTTATTTCAACACAAAAGCATCGGTCACTATCATCAAACAAAACAGATATAAATCAGTGTAACCTGGACAAGCCATGTATTTTAGAACTTGTAAATTTTGACACCACCGAAATCCTAGAAGTGATGCAGCACATTAGCCTTCTAAAAGGATTGTCATAGTCACTTCATGTCAGCACAAGCATCCATACTTGGCACAGGTTTTTGGAGTAGAAAGTCAAAAATAAAGTCTGGAAATTTGTAAAAAGCAGAGCTTCTCTCCCTTCAATTTTTAATATAGTTTTTATTGTGTTTACCAACTATTAAGTTTACATGCAGCAATTAGAGTGTCTGTTCTGATGCTCATGATATTCAAGAGCTAGAATGATATAGCATAAATTTGCTGAGCATTAAAGAAACTCTAGAATAAGGCAAGCTCACGTATGCTAAGAAATTCTCTCTTTTAATGATCCTAGACTAGTTTTTATAACATAAATTTGTCGAGAATTGGTCCAGACCAATGCGGGAAGATATGCACCCACCCACCACCATGGCAAAAAGGGACACCCCTTTTCTCCACCCACCGCCATGGAATGCCTATGAATAGGGATGGATATGCAACTCCTTGTTTCCTTGGAATACATTCTCTTATCTTGGTGTGGTCTCTCTGCATTCCCATTGAAGAGAGGGCCGTCCATGGGTGATCAGCTAGGCTCTTCGAGGATTCAAAGGTTCTAATTCGAAGTTTGAGGTGTGTATCCTTTGTTTTTCCAGCTCATGTGAATAGAAAGCTTATACATTGTAATTTTTTCAGATTTTGAGTTCAACATCTCATAATTTAGAAGTTAGGATTGAAAGCATGGTATGTCGTACCCGTCCGAACCGGGCGGTATGGGTCGTATCGTACCGTACTGGTTTGATACCGATACCTGGTATGGGTGGCGTATTAACACTCGGTACGCAAAAAAAATCCGTACTATATATGGCAAAGTATGGGGTCCGGTACCAAAATGGAGAATCTTGCTTGAAAGTAATGTCAAATTAGTGTTAAATATCTTATAATACTAGCAGGCACCAATATGTGCACCGACTCATTTCAATCCTTGATTATATGAAGTGGCTTGTCGGATATATTGGTTGTAGATTGTGTCAAAAACTATGTCCATAACACTTGACATCTTATATCAATTGTGTATTCCTATAACATGTCTAAATTTTAGACATGACAAAGAAATACAAATTTTCTGAACTTGTAAACCTGAAAAACACGATCACAAATTCAAAGCTTTTAGTCCAATATCCAATAAACAGCGAACATAAAGAAAAGAAAAGAAAAGAAACTCAAAACTACCCTAAGAAATCTTATATCAAGAGTCAAAATAAAAAAGATGGCCCAGTGCATGAATCTCATGCCATTGCGGGGTTTGGGAAGGGTCAAATGTATGCAGCCTTACCTCCACATGCAAAGAGGTTGTTTCCGTGTTTTGAAACTGTGACCTCTAGGTCATAATCGAGCAACCTTACTGATGTGCTAAGGTTCACCCTCTATATTAAGAGACAACACACACACACACACACACACACACACACACACACACTTCAAAAAGAGAATCAGATGTTTCAGGATATAAACAATCTAATGTACCTTCAAGGCAAATGTCACCAGACCAAGCTAGACTACACCCATCGCTAGCTGATCTCAATGCTGACATGTAATGCATATTTAGAGCTTGATTTTTCGCAGAATAACCATCACTATAAAGTGATCCAACATTAACCTCTTCCAGTTCTTTCGATTGGATTTCTTTATCTAAACCATAAGCAAGTGACTCATCAATTTCTGTTGCAGACAGAATAGAATTAATCCGTTCTACAGCAGCAAAGGTCCCACGAAGATCACCAAGGGTATTCACACCCCCTTGAACCTGTAATGCTTGTTTGTAATAGAGCACAGATAGGCTATCCTAAAAGGACGATTGGAAATACTGGATGTATATCAACATATGGATGTTCAAAAAGCATAATAAAAGGTACTCACAGCAAAGGTTAATGTGAAGGTGTAACCAATGAATGAAGTCATGGTTCCAACAGACAGTTCACCCTGCAATGGAACACATGTGCCAGTCATGCTTGTAAAGGATGATATTAGAACCACAAAACCCTCGAGTCACTGATGGGTTCAAAGCAGTAAAAATGCATGTCAATAAAAAGAGACAAGGCAGGCTGGAAGGCCATCAGAAGTAGATGGTCAGCACATTTAAGAGTAGCAATCATCTGATATCTAGTCAAAAATTATAAAGGCATGAGAATTACATGCATTGTGTGAATACTGATCAGTGTTATTTCTGAAGAAGGTGGCAGATCAGACGCTTTGCTGTTCAAGAAGGCATGTGTATGGGGGTAAAATCATCAAGGAATATTATCAGGAGATGGAGGTCCTTACCGCTTTCACTTTGCTTCCTCCAAGACAATAAAGTGCCATCAGAGAAATGTAGACTACCACTCTAGTCAAGGATTCGTTTGCAGACTTCAATGTTCCAAGTTTTATGCCACTACGCTGGTAAGCAAGTACCTATCAAAGGTTAAAAGACATACAAACTCAGTAAAACAAGAAGGATTAATCCACTCTAAAGAAAGCAGCAGCATTTACTGTGTATATATGTGTTACATGTATACATATAAACATATATGTGCATGCATGCGTGCAAGCATGTTATTATGTGCATGTATATTTATATGTTCATGAAATCGTATGGCATGTATATCTAGAAGCCTTGATTTAACACTGAACAAATATCAGTATCAGCACAATGTTGGTACTAAAATTAAGGCAACACTTATTTGGTGGCAAAAAGTATTGTAGTTTTTTGTATTACCAAAGACTATAACCAACAAGCCTTGTATTATTTTTTTCCCAAAAATCATTAGGTGGAGCCGACCAATGTCCACAGGTTATACATTGGGACACAAGGCTAAAAATTGAACTTTAATCACACCTCCAAATTCCAAGTTTGTAAATATCAGATCTTTGGTTGATCAAAGAATCCAAGCATAGCTCTTTTAATTTCTTAATAAATATTCTTAACTTATCCAAAGTTTGCCTACCAATAAACCACTAAATATGTTCATTATGTATCAATGCAAAACCCAAAGAAATCACATTAAGCAATAAAATGTTTTTCCAAATTGCTGGCAAGCTTCACAATGGTTAGAGTTACCTGCTATTCTCACTCTTGAACAAACAAAATTTTTGTTCCAAAAGCTTTTAGTTGTTGCATTTTGTGCAATAAGTAGGGGTGGCAATCGGGTCGGATCAGACCATAAACGGGTCGGGTCACATGCAGGTCGGGTCTGAAAATCATAAACCTGAACCCGACCTGTTTATTAAACAGGTCAGAAATCACAACCTGAACCTGACCTGTTTATTAAACAGGTAATCCGACCCGACCTGTTTAACCTGTTTAATAAACAGGTAACCTGTTTACCCAACCCGACCCGACCTGTTTAACCTGTTTGCCTAACCTGACCCGTTTAACCTGTTTAACCTGCCCAACCCAACCTATTTAACCTGCCCAACCCGATCTATTTAGACCTGTTTAGATCCGTTTAACCTGTTTAGACCTGTTTAGACCCGTTTAACCTGTTTAAACCTGTTTAACCTGTTTAACCCGTTTAACCTGTTTAGACCTGTTTAGACCTGTTTAACAGTTAAACGGGTTAAACGGTTTAAACGGGTCAGACATCTAAAATCCGTATCCGACCCAATTAATAAACAGGTTAAACGGGTCGACCTGTTTACGACCCAAACTTGTTTAGGCCAAACCCAAATCTGTTTATAGCGGGTCGAACACGGGTCGGATTGGCGGGTCGGGTCATATTTTGCCACCCCTAGCAATAAGTAATAGTAGAAATTATGCTAGCCAAGTCAATTCCATGTTTCGAAGTTCAAAAATTCTTGAGTTGTATATAACAGCATAACCATATTTTTTCCTGGCAATTTAGCAATGTTTTTTTTATAACAGTAATGTTCTTCTCAATTTAATGGAGTTGAACCCCATCCTTTGTATAAAGTATAGCCAGACGGCGTGGGGATATTCATGTTTTTTTTTTGTAAAGAACAACGATTAGTTTTCTGCCTAGTCACTTCCTATTTAGAAAAAGAAAAGTTTTAACATTTTTTTTTATTGAAAAATCTTACTCCCATGCCAGCACTTCCAGTGGTTCAATGGCTTAGGTATCTACTATTCACTGAAAATGTAGCACCCTGAGAAAACTTACCAAATTATCAAAGAGAGACATTTGTCTCTTTTCACCACCAAAGGACCTAACCTGTAAGAGAAAAAGGAACATTAAGTTTTCAGTGAATAGACCTGCTGGATATATCACCAATAAGTTGGATAATTGAATAAGCAAATAAAGCATTTTTTAAGAGAAAAATATCTAACAAATTGAACAGATTATTATAACACCAACAATGAAAAGTAAAGAACAGTCAAAAGAATCTTGAGACTTACAGTACGAATGGCAGAAAATGTTTCAGTTGCACAGTCTGATATGCTTGCTTGGGACATTCCATGAGATTTAAAGATGGGAACAGTTGACCGCTTGAATATAGCTGAACATGTAGAATAATTTGTAAACTAAAAGGTTGAAACAAATAATATATTTTTCATTCATGTTATAAATATGGTGTCAAGACTACAAGTATGGTGTATGAAATATAAAGCTACAAATGGTGAAATATGAAAAATGTTCTATGCTCATTAAAACAATATCATCTAGAGTTTTTGAAGAAGATACGAAAAATTCATCCATGCTTCCTGGTTAAGAGAGAGGCTAATGTAAGCAATGAGGGAATTATTACTTATAACTAACCCTCTCTTAATTATTATGGGTCCTTCAGATTGTCCTAAATCAAACTACGAGGAAAAAATCCAATCAGAAGTTAAATGTTAGTCGTGAGTTCAAAATCATTTTGAGAGATGTACTAGGACAAAACCAATAAGCATTATTCCAACTATTAGGGGTTGGCTAATATGGATCCTTGTAGTCCCCACTTATCCATTAAGGGAAACATCAACGGAGACCAATATCACAATTTCTGTTTCAATTTTTTGAAGACCAGATGAGTTTCAATGGTTTCAGCTACAGTTTCTGAAATTTCAGTTGCAAATTATCAAAAAATATCAATGAAAGTTCAAAAAATAAGAAAGGAAAATAGATGCTTTAGAAAATAAGAAGCATATCATTTTGAGGTATATTACAAATCACTTCAGGGGTTCAGCATTCAAACAATCAAAATTTTTTTTTTTTAAAATAAAATGTAATCATAGTTACATTGTAGTATGTAATTGTGTTGTTTAATTCCAATTTTAAACATGCTAGTCTACATGTCTATGACATTTGGGTTTTAGGTGTCATGTCTACAAAACAAACAATTAATTTACATGTCTTTGTGATGCAATGGTGCAATGCTTCCAAATCATCTAAAAACTCGCAACATCCAGGCTAAATTTAGAGAAAATGCTTCATGACAATTAGAAAAAGAGAAAAAAGTGCATAGATAGCTTATCTATACAATAAATTTGTTCCTAAACTTTTGGTTTGGCAGAAATTAATCAGTTTCAATTGGTTCGAGTAAACATGGAAACTTCTGGTTTCAGTTTCGGCATTTCAGGCAAAACTTCAAACATGATTGTTGTAAATGTCCAAGCCACATTAATCAATTGTTTACTATTCTATCAACTTAACTACCACGCATCCATTAAAGCAACCAATTTAACACAAACATTCTAGATTTTCCCGATATCATGTTATCTGCATGGACCCTATTAATTGCCTAAGGGCCTTATGGTTGGAATGAAATCAATGAAAGTCACTTTGGTCCACTTTCGGGCATGTCTCTGCGAAAGTGAAAAATGAGAGTCATTTTTGCCCGTAGAAGACGGGTAAAATGACTTTAGACCACCTAGGTCCCAAAGTCAGTTGAAATTGGAGAGATTCAAAGAAAGAGGATCTGTCATTTCACCCCACTTTTTCCTCAATCTCGACTATGGTCACATTGTTAATAATAAATACTAATAAAAATATTATTTACTAATAACAAATAATATTAAATAATTAGTACTTAAATATTAAATATAATCTTATTTTATTTAATCATAGTTAATAATATTAATAATCTAATACTATTAAAATATAATCTAATACTATTATCAAAATATAATAATAAAATTCTACTCACACAATTTGTGCTCTCTTGAGACTTCATATATTCATTCAAAGAATGTACAATGCCAAAAACTAACAAGAAAGAAAGGCATGCTGTGAAAATAGATAAAACACTGAGCCCATCATGAAGTTGCATGACATTGTATGTTACATACATATAAGAAAGTACTACTAACTACATCAGGGACAGTAATTCCAGATTTGGATATTAATAATGATAGCAACAGTAGTCCATGTTCACCTGAAAGATTATAGATCGCGTACTAACGGTAAGTATTGATGCAGAATAACATGCAGACTTATTACCTACTAAAACAGCTACGGACACCATTAGCAGCCCCAGCACAGGAGCAAGTTGTGTTGATAGTGCAAAAAGTAAGCATACTGTACCAATAACCTGCAAGATATGGAGAATTCTAGAAATAGTTCATCCTCAAATTCGAAAGGTCAAAAAAGTCAGCAAAACAGAATACAAGACAGCATTGAGATCTAACAGGGAAAGAAAAAATAAGGAAGAGCTTCTATGGTGCAGAAGCTAATACAACAAGAAGTCAAAGAACTATTTAACAGCATAGTACAAGTTAATGATAGAAAAGAAAGCCAGATGGCCGAGTGTCATGAATCTCAGACTAAGAGAATCATAAGTAATAAACATGTATTGGTCAAATTGTTGGCTATACCAAGCTCACGTTGTCAATAGTGTAAAGGAGCTTGCCTCAGAGAGTGCCCTCAGTCCACGATCTCTTGATATATTTTCACTGACAACATCTTTTAGAGAACCCAAGTCAGATGTCAACAAACCAGTCAATTCACCAACCTGTTGAATATTAAGAGCATGTATGTAGCGTAAGCATGAAATCTTGCCGGCAAAGGAACATACCATAGGAGATGCAATACTAGACATTAGATCAGCAATGTTCGTAAACCATATCAAATAAAAACGGCGTGCTTTCCCCAACATCAAATACAGATGGATTACAAGTATAATATCATGTGCACAAGCAGAACTAAAATAAAAAATAATCTTATGCTGCCCTATATCAAGTGTCAGCACCAAGAACTGGACCATCCCAACACTATCAGCAAGGTAGCAGAAACCTTGTTCTTATCAATAGTTCTATAAAAATTGCCAAGAATCCAAAACTGAATGAAAATTTCACAAGTTGTCTCATCTCTCTACCAATTTTTGCATAATACTGCTAGCCTAGCGAACAACTTGAGGAAATCTTTATGGATAAATATTTAAATGAAGTTTCAATGCATATTGATCAATAAATATTGCAAGTTTCAAACTGAACATGTTTGAGGCGTTGGTCACATCTAGTCTTGTGGTGCAGACAATTAACTAGAAAAATGGATGCTTATATACAAAAAAATTACTCATGACATATTTTTGTACAGATGTATAATATAAGTTGTATCATGTATAATATAGCCAAATTTTCCAAAAAATCACCACTTGCAGATATTATAACTGGGTTTCCCACATGTCATTAGATACTACTAATAATTTGAGAGAGATGTCAAGGAAGACAACATATTGTACACTTACATAGAGATTGCTATTGGCATGTTTACAGCAATATAAAATTGCTAGAATACTAATATGTAGTAAGCCTTGTAACTTTGAAATGGTACTTGACTTGCATACCCTATGTTAAGGGTCTGCCAAACCCATACTTGTTTTGTCTCATATAGCAGATCCCCATTGTTTAGAATAAGGCATGTTGCCATGTTCATAATAAGTTTTACATGTTAACTAAGTAGCAAGACTTGAGAAAGTGCAAATTGAAATTCTGGAGGAAAGATATGGAAGGCAAGGGAGCTAACATCAGTTGAAGCATACAGTGTATAGAAAATGAAATTTCCATGAATATAATAAAGCCAATTGATTATAATATAATGAACCTTTCCAGATCATCTATGAAAGCAGCCAATGAGGCATTGCTTATCTCTACACAATTCGTTTTTGAATAATGAAAAATCTTTCATATTGTATACTTCAGAGAATTAGTACAGACTATGATGAAGTGTATATAGCCATATTTTCACTTATATAAAGCTTAGTTTACTATGAATATTACTGTGCAATGCTGCCAGAAAAACAAAAATAAGAAAACTAAAGCTAATGAAATTACCTTATGGCGGTCAAAAAATTCCACCTGCAAAAACAAAAAATGGCAGTCAACTTAAGAAAAATTATCTAATTAATTCACAGAGAAACATAAATAAAGAATAGAAACTAAAGAAGTAATCAAAGACATGAAGTATATAGAATTAACAAGACAGTGAATACCATAGCATAACGTTGTTTGACCTCATCCAAGAACCATCTAACTTTTGATCACTTTGTTCTCTTTTTTTCCCAAAAAAATGCCTTAACCAAAAATAACTTCTCCCTAAGTATAGCATTATTATCCTTGAAACTTTGTATTGTCAACTAAATCCATAAAAAATGACAGTTACAGAACAGTAAACTCCTTCAGAATCAACTTCAAATGGGCTCCAAGCCTAAGAGTCTTGAAATTTCTGAACTCCTTAAAATCCAATGGAAAAGTCTAAGTGCTTGTATTTCATATACCATCTCAAACTTCATATAAGCTACATCTTCATCATCGGATTATCATATGTTCTCTCACTCTGCCATTTCTATTCCTCGAACTTACATTAACACTCCCTCCAGCTTGTTAGAAGGAACCGATGAATATTATTAGCTGGTTGCAATTATAATATAATAGGATTAGTTAAAGGAAATTGTACCTTTTGGATTAATATCCTCCTAAAAATCTGGCCTCTGAGGCTTGCCATCACCTTCTCCCATATAATGGTCATGTTAATAACAAATATAACAGTAAAAATTGGCTCCAGGGTATACAAGACAGCAATTTTGGAGAGAAGTTTCCACAATGGTTCAGAACCTCTTCCTATGAGTATCTCGAAAAATTTCCCTGTTGCAATTTGCAGTATGTGACAGATTAATAATTATGTGATCTTGATAATTATGCCAACAACATGATAAACAATTACAAGTTTTCAAATTCATCTAAAAAAAGAGAAAAATATAAGAGTTGTTCAGTTGAAAATGTTCGGCCACGAAGATTAACCCACGTTAAAAAAAAACTCTGATCAGAAAGAATTAGATAATTTTTAGAGAAAATTCATAGTATCATAAAGAAAATTTTGAGTTTCCTACAAATCTTACAAATGAACGTTCACTGATTTCTACACTCTACCATACGCGCATAAGTTGTGGGTGAAATGTACTTATTATATAGTAAATAATTGGATAAACTAGATAATATGTTGGCAGACAAATGACAGAGAATAAAAGAGAAGGGAAAGGACCTGCTACCATGGAAATCTATCTCATGCCTGGATAAATTTTAGAAAATCTTGTTAAGAATCCAAAAATTCATACAATATTCTTATTTTCTGCCTGGAATGGCAATGCAAGAGTGGAGTAAAAGCACCTGGGATAAAGTAAATATGCAATATTAGTCATTTATGAAATGAAGTTTATGGAAAATAGACTTCACAGGAAGTATGACAGAAAGTAGCTTGTAGGACAAGGGAAATGTATTTGAATAAATTATAAAAGAGAACAAACTCAAGCTCCTCAAAAATCTTGACAGAGACTCAGAGAATGGATATAATTTCTTGAATGTTAATGGAAACTCGCATGGAGTAATATCAGAACATTTTATCCAACCAGACTTGATTTGAACAAGGTCAGTTCATACAATTTGTCAGCATTTAAATGAGGCAATATGACTCACCATGTTGACATGATGCTGCTGAAAGTGAAGAAAGATGTCGAACTACCCAAAGCACTTGCTCTCAACTCCTATAAGTGGGGGTATGGACTGTATCTAGGAGCCTGGAAGAAAATTCAAACCAAAAGATGATTGGTTTCAATTTTGGCACTTTTGGCCATTATTGATTCCCGGGATTGTTCAAAGAATTGTCAATGAGGATGCGGCAACAAATAATGGTGGTCATAGTAAATGCATGAAGCATTTATAGAGATACTAGGATGATGAGCTTAAGATTTAATGCTGAAACCAGAGGAACAGATGTTTCAGGTGATGCAACAGCCCATCAGGGACTAGAGACATATAAAAATATCCAAAATTATTTAGGTCAAAGGACATATTCTAGGAGGATGTCACCATACTAAGGGTGAATGAATATAAACCCAAAGCACAAAATTTAATTTAAAATCTACAATCCGTGTACAAAATTGTTTAAAGAATAAAAGCACCAAACAATATAGATATGCAGAACATAATAAATATGTAGTTGCTACAGTGTATTTATGGATTTTCTCTAACAACATATGGCTTAAAATAGAAGTTTGCAGCATCAAGCATCAATGAAGTAAAAAGGTAACAAAGAATCCTTAGTTTATGTTAGATAGAAATGGTGATATAGACCGAACATTAAAAAATTTCAGTTATCAAAATCACCATGCCAGTAACATATGGTAATATTTTGAACAAAACACATCTAGAGACATGGAAAGAAAGAATGGTTACTTATAATACCATGGGCAACAATAGATCGATTGTAAGGTAGCTTACTGTATAATGCCGTGGTTATATGCATGACTAAGGCTTTCCAAAGAATCCAAACACAAGAATTGTGAGGGCAAACATGGAAGATTGAAAGAGGCAGCAGATCTAACTCAAATGAAAGAAATCATGAAAAAGAGCATCTGTAGATACAGCTTTTAAATAGGTACAGATGACTCGACGATGTGATCGCGCCTGATCTATGAAAACAATGTTCCGATGTTTAGGCCAAAGCCTAATGGATATTTCCTGGTTGATGCCATGAACAAGAAAACTAGCACTTTATCACAAGAATTTCTTGAAGAAAAATAGACTCCTTACCAGAAAAGAGAGGCATCGAGAGGGTGCAGGAAGTGCACCCAACGAGAGAAGCCAGCGAAATAGCCATCCTTAGCTTGTGACGCAAGAGGAGAGACCAGATGCCGCCCCAACTAATGGCGGCGGCCGGGGAGGACACCGGGGGAGCGGGCGCCTCGGGACTCGCGCCCCTGTCGATGGCGTCGGGATCGGAGGCCGGGGCGGAGACATAGGCCGCCCGGGGGCCGCCACCGCCGCGCCGCTGCCCTCCGAGGAGATACGGACGGAGAGGCCTCCGAGAAGGAGGGAGGATCAGGGGCGGGGTTCGGCGAGCGAAGCAGTGGGAGGACGAGAAGGCGGAAGGCCTGGGTTTCGGGAATCGGGAGGACGGAAGGGGGGAAGCGAGAAAAGATGGGAGAGGGAGAAGGGTGGAGGTAGCCATGGGATTGGAGTCCCCACAAGATCTCCCACGCTGCCGCGCCCTTCCTTCTGAGGGGTTCGGGGTTTTCTTGGACCCTTCGATGGCAACGGTCAAATGTTATCCACGCCGGGGTATATGGGAACCCTACGCTCGGCACACCGGTATGGGTCCGATAAAATTGAACTTGCTCTAAAGCCTTAACCCGATTGGGCTTGATAAATGGCAAGCTCTAGTCCAGTCCATTTGGAAAAATTTCTTCCTCCCGTTTGTTGTCGTTTGGTCCCGAAATCTTGGAACCTAAGCAGATGTTGAATTTCTGAAACCAAGTTGATCTGATTCAAGGGTTGGACTGACCTGAACCGACAAGCACTTCCACGGACTCGACCCAACCCAATCCAATTATATGATATTTAAGACTCGGCATAACTAGAAGGAGACATTCATTCTTGATGAAGAAGAAATAGTGATTTTGTCAGGTCATCAAGAAGGTCTAATTCTAGTGACATCAAGTCTTAAATAGGATTAGAAAACTGTCGCCAATCTTAGGACATCAAGAAGGTCTAATTCGAGGAACCCAGTACAAGAAGCAGCCATATTAGGGAAAAGTCGGACAGGGTGCTGCCAAGAGTCAGCCCGGCAGTATATCTGTTGTCTGAGTACTTCAACCACTTGTGTTTGCGCAGTAGGTAAAGTGATGCATCTCAAAATGTTGCAAAAGAAGGGGAGGTAAATAAACAAAAGCTTCGGTCGTTAAACTAAGAGATGAGAGATGCAAACGAGGAACAAGGATCTGCCTTGATCCGGGGAAAACGGGGGAACTTTTCTATATTTTCGATCAAATGTAATAAATAATGATTATGAGAGAGCAATCCATCAAAAGTTAAATCCTATTTGTGGGCAATCTGCACGAAGAAGATAAAAAGAATCCGTAAAAATTTATTTTTCCTCTTCACTGGATTTAGATTGGAAGGATATTGGGTTAATATGGACCCTGCCTAAAAGCCAAAGAGGCTCTAAGGCATTCTAAACACCACTGGTAGCCAGTCACTCGAGTACTATCCTGTAGGCTGGAAATGAAAATTTGCCCTGGGCACTCCAAGATATTTTGTTTTTTGATTTTATTGGGTGCATCCGTACTCGTCTGATATGATCCACCCATCTTAGCAAAAAAAAAAAGAAAAAAAAAATGCTAGTTCCTTGTTTCTTTTTTTTAAATGATTCCAAGTATATATTCGTGGTGATAGTAACGGTCCGATACTCGTGGAAATACTCCCAAGACTCGAATCAGTAGCTCGGTATCTCCCCCAAGCTGGGCTACTGCACAGATCATAAAAGAGTGATCATTTAAAAAATTATAAATCAGGCGGTCCCAAAATAAACAATTTCAAAGACACTAATATTTTAATTTCATCTCTGGTTTAGGCTGCGTTTCGAGGTCTCCAGTCATAAAATCATTACTTTTCCCCACTAAATTCGAAACTTTGGGGTTACGAAAATTGATACTATGTGTTTTATTGTTACAAGGGAAGGTCTCAATTTTATTTTTTTTAAAAAAAAAACATGCTAATAACAAGAGAAAATTATGAATTTGCATAATTTTACTCAAAGTATAAGTTTTAGGCTATTTATGAGTTTGTTTGCATAACACACCCAGTATTAAGAATACTTGGGATGAAGCAAGTTCAGAATCCTCCTTAATAAACCTTCCCAGCAAAGGCCAATGCTAAGAAAGAAAACTGAACAAGTTCACTCAGTTTTCCTGTAACTCAGTCAATAATCCAAATAACTTCTGGTTTCCTGCAACTTGATCAACAACTGATATGACTAACACGTTCATCACTAGAGTGGAAATATAAAGTTTTCTTGTTTGGCAGCAATAGGAATCGGGCAGGGAGTTTTCAAGTGCCTTGATCCTTCAAATGTGTTTTATCGTGATTTCAGCATGAAAGCCAGAAATCTACATAGCAAATGACATTCTGTATATCCTCAAACACAGGAAGAAAAGAGGAGATGCTTTCATGCTATCTGAGTACAGGAAAACCCAAGCATCAGCTCTCCATAAAGTCCAGGAAGCAAGATAAAGAAATGAAAACAAAGGAATTACAAACCAACCTCACAGAAACACAAGGATAAAGCTGCAAAACATCTGACATACTTGCTGATATAATGTACGGAAAAGAGTGAGTCATGGTACCAATCCAAGATCCTTGAAGTACTCATGCTGCAGAGCTTTCCGAGCTGTGATTCTTTTACTTGGTTCCAAGTGAAGCATTTTCTGACAACCATGAGTATCAATCAAATAATTAGAAACACAGCATTTTCATACAGCATTCGACCTATTATTAACAGAGTATTTCTTTAAATAAAGAGAAAAATGCGTATGACCCCAGACATCCCATTCTGAAGTTCAATAGCAGGGTTCCCAAAGTCGTACCGTAAGATAGATTACCAACCTAACATGTCGGTTTTGTAGGTGACCAGCAATGCACATACAAGGAGCAAAAAAAAATGATTGTGATCACAAAATTAAGAAATTCTTTTTTTTGTTAGAACATAATTACACCTGCATTTTCGTTTCACACACCTAGATTGTCTCAAATAAAAAGAGAAGAGAAAGCGCAATCAAGGTTGGTACATTTGCTCAAGAGATAAATTGACATAAGTGTCTTTAAAATGGTGTATGACAGACATCCAACTGGACATCCAATCTGAGTTTGCCTTATAATATAGAAGAGGTACGTTAATAGAGAAGGTCAAACAGTTTTCAGCCCATAAGATTTTTGCTCTTAGCATGCACAAATGTACAATGCATGCGAGGGTAAGATGGATAGTTGTGATCTCAAGATTACAATCTTATCAAATGAATGCTAGATGTAAAGGAACTCCTGTTTTTGGTTGCCAAACTTGTTTCTCTCTTAAGAGAGAAGAGATATCTAAGCTGAGCTAGAGTGCATTCATTAAAAGGAAGATAGTTACAGACATGCCCTCACATAGTTCGGAGACTGTCAGAATCCAGTCAGGAGTTTTATATTACAGTGAAGATAGTGGTGGACTCTTCAAAAATCTTGATTGATTGGTTCCATTGAAAGTTACCACCTTTCAATATTGAAGTAGATGACCCCATTTCAAATGCCATGAATTCTCTGATGCAACCCTATTTTTAGCATCTGAGAAACTAACTTGTATTTAAAGCAGGCAACTATCAAGTGACAAAAACAACTTCAGCTTGCGTTTATATTTCAGTTAAGGTATCTTGAAATATTATCATGTCATTTATAAAAAGCATGACTTACAGAGAGAAGATCAATTCCAGACGGTTCAAGATTTGGGACTATTGTTTCCAGATCCTGAAAAGCATGCAAAGCAGATGTGGATAAAAATTTAGAACATCAATCCAATCAATTATGTAAGTTACTGATGTTATGGTATTTGACCATAGCACATGATGCCCCAGGCCCCAAGGTCACCACAAGGTAGAACAAACATGTATGTATGGTTTCTAGAAACTAGACATGTATCTTTTATGATTCCATAATGCTCATTGGAAGATGAAATCTTAGTCAACATAGGAAAGCAAACACACTATTCTTTCATACCTTCGGAGGCCACTTGGGGAAGGCAGACTTGAAGTCAGCTAAGGAAGTGACCCCTGGCCAAGTTTCCTCATTTGGGGTACCAAGTACTCTAAAAAAATATAATACAACCAAAATAACAAAAATCAGTCTGATAGGTATCAGACCAGGGGTACATAAAAAGTGCAAATTAAGCATGAATTTACTAAAAAAAACCTGAATATCTTAAACAATTCATCAATCTCAGAATCTCCTGGGAATAATGGCCTCTGATTCACCATTTCAGCAAAAATACAGCCAACCGACCACACATCAACAGGTGCGGAGTAATGCCGGGATCCAAGTAGGATTTCTGGTGCTCTGTACCAGAGCGTCACTACCTGAAAAGAGCTCTCAAAGAAGATGAGTAAGAATCTTATACCAGAAAAAAACATATGAATTTCAGAATACTAGAAATCTCCATGAAACATGACCAAACAGTCCTATATATGTGTGCGCATGCATGCGCACAAATGCATTTGTAAGGAGAAAAAAGTCAGACTCCTCAATGCACCTTTAAAAAATAAGAATCTACAACAGGAAAGGCAAAGTACATGTAAAAAGCATTTCCAGCAATGCTAACAATATATATTAATTCTGATGTAATCAAATACTTCTCAGAAAAGAGATTTTCAAGAAGATGGCCTGTGCAAATATGATTCACTCATTTGTGCTAGAAACCAAGCATACGCTATTTACCTATCCGATCTAATTAACAAGAAGTCCAAACTATAGGAAATGGCAAAAATATTAGCAATGGGTAGAGGCACCTCATGAGTAAATGTCCGGACAGGAATGCCGAAAGCCCTGGCTAGTCCAAAGTCTGCAAGCTTCAAAGCATTTGTACGGCGATCTATCAACAAATTCTGCGGTTTCAGATCCCGGTGAAGAACCCTATGAGTATGACAGTAGGCAATGCCACAGAGTATCTGATAGAGATATTTCTGCAAAAGACAATAACAAAATGAATGAGATAAAATGGCCAAGATATGTTCTACTACTAGTCCAAAATGCACTCTTTATCATTATTATCCTGCAAAGAGCCAAATGAGAACAGCAATATGTAATGTCACAATATCTGAATGCTGAAGAGATGTCTGCAAAAGAGAGAGCAAGAGATAAGCTAAAAGATATATCTGAAGCATAGTGTACTATTTATTATTAATCTCGATCAGGTTTTATTTATTTCATGAACATACATTGCCACTACCAACAACATTAATCCACTCTTATGCTAGGAAACCTTCAAAGATCTGTGGCACATGTATGTTCATGACAGATTACATGCAACACACCAAATCAAACGTCGAGTCCAAAATGATTTTTAGCTGTGAATTTTCCAGGTGAAAATAAAGCACAAAATGTCTCATGAATTCAACATAGATTCACAATAATGCAAAGCTCATAACTGACAGACCATTGTTGACTAAATAATATCCAATTACAATTTTATCAAGAGAACTAGTTTGGTGAGAAATTCTAGAACTAGGACAAAAAACATTGTTAAATTCTGATACACTCCAGAAACCTGATGAAGCCACAAGGTGATCAAATATAGAGCAAGATTAAATCTTCTACCATGCTACCTCAAACTTAATGAAGAAGAATAAAATCTTTCACAATGTTAAAGAAACAAATACAACTACAAATGCTGACTCATAGTAGTCTAACTGTCTACCATGCAATCCCTGCTCGGAGAGCTTTTGGAAAAACAGAAATAAATATTTGTACAAAACTCATATTCTTATACATCACTAGACAGGAGAAGCTTTCAAGAAAGTGTATAAAACCATTAGATAACCACTAAACAGTCACACGATGATGTCTGTAAAACAGGTCAATCCAACATGTATATTTATAAGAGGAAAAGGATCTCACTTTAACTAGACGAGGATCTTTAGCAAACTCTGGACAGGAATCCATGTGTTTCTTCAAGTCCAAGTCCAGATATTCAAAAACTAAGTAAATCCGTTTCTCACTGTGAACTACATCTTGCAACCTGTTTTACAGGAACCATTTAAAGTGTAACTAAATATGTGAAAATAAGAATGCAGAAGGCAAGACCGTATAATGAAGCTTGAATATTCAGAATTTGAAATGATAGCGAGGATTCTGATGAACTGAAGCTTTTGAACAGTGACATAATACCCAAAAGTTTCCTGTAGCTTATGGGTTGCAAGAACAGGCAACACAAATACAAACAAATTTTTTCTGTATTGTTTTGTACTCGCTCAGGGATTATTTCATGTTTCTACTTATTTTCAGAGGATTTTATGAAATCCATTAAATTTGATAAAAATATGGCTTCAGGCCAGGCCTAAATGGAGCCATGTTTTTTAATAAAAAGACTCATAATTATGTTTGCATATGAATATTTGAGACACCAACAGATCACTAAAATCCTCCTATTGTTGAGCTTAGCGAACTTTCGTACACATCTATGGTATCTCTAAGGACATCTTCCCATCAAGGAAGCCGGGAAAAATATCACAGACATCTCTTCCTTTGATAGAAAATAATTTACACCAGAGTAATGTTTCAATTTAGGAGAAGGGGAAAAAAAACTTCTCCCAGAAACATGCATGTTCTGTAACCTAAAAAGAAAATTTTAATTTAAGATAAAAAAAAGCATATACTGCCAATTGTAGATAGAAAGCCTATAGCTATCAAGCTGTATCAACAAGCTAAAATGTTTAGATAAAGTTCCAACTCATTAAAAAATACAACTAACAATGGGCTTTACACCCATATAAATCACATGCTCCTCAAAAGATTCTATTGAAAGATTCTTGATCACAATGTCTGCAAGATTATAAGCCAAGAGAACAATTGAGACACGAATATGCCTTTTTCTGGACCTTCTGATAAATATATTGATACTCAAGTACAATATGCTTGGTTGCCAAACGGCACCTTGCTTCATTAGTAAGAGATATAAGTACATTATCATCATAGAGTAACTAAATCCATACATATTAACACCAACAAAAGTACTAAGGATAA